>NC_142937.1:2786807-2871807 GCF_046866305.1 Octopus bimaculoides | reverse complement strand
TATTCGAATAGGAAATCATCCAGTTAGCAGAAAACTATGTACCCATTGCTTGCCTAAACGTTATATACATGCTTTATACATGCTGCTTCAACGAAGTCCTTCAGCTTCATTGTGAACCACATAACACGTCACTTATGAGCAGGCACGTGGAAAGAAGGAAGTGAAGGATATGCTGAATAATTTGTGATAAAGAAATTAAGGTGACCTTTCCATGATAGAGAGGCTCGCAAATATATGGCTACCAATCAACATACAACTGAGAACGAAACGATCGCCTCTAATGTCAGTACAGTTACGAAGAGTATATTCCAAGAAGATATTCTTTCGGTATTAATGTCCATTTTTGGCATTAAATCTGTTATGAAAATCTGTTACAACATAGCTCTATGCTAGCATTTGCAGCAGCTAGATATTCAAAAGCGTCCTTCATGCGTATCATTAATTTCTACACTAAAACTCTTTACAATGCTTAAATCAGCTGGAGTTAATATCAGCACTTTTCGCTAATATAGGTATGTAACTTGACCAAAACAGAAATTCGTATCTGATTGTTGAAGGTGGATATCTAAACCGTAAACTGAAAACTGCAAACTTGTGCAACAATAGTCATTCTGTAAATAAATAGATTACAGTAAATAAATATAGCGTGACCCAAGAAATTAGACCAAAGTTAGAAAATTATGGCAGTCGTAACACTTCCCTTACAAGAAAATATGATTTAAAGATTTTTCAGCAAACATTTGATACATTTGAGATACATGATTGTTCTGTAAAGTAAATGTAGTCCGACTGTTTTGTACTTGGAACCGCTACATTACATTACATTTCTAAGGCAATGGCTTTGCACTCCGTTACGAGAACAATGGAGTGCTATAAATTATAAGTGTTAGTGCATCATTTGGGGGTTCCAATTCGTAACTGAGAATATCGATTATGTCATATGTTCTATTTCTGCTGATCACATCAGCGGCTACACAATAATGCCATCAAAGTTCTACTGTCCTTGGATAAATATAGAGAATAACACTGTTATGGAATGCATCTATAAATATCAATACAAGAAATATTGGTGGAATATTCGGATCAAAATGTTTGCCAAATTTAACCCTATCGTTCTTTGGAACAGAAAATAAAAGGTATGTACCATTACAATGGTCCGCTATCCTACTGATGAAAGTCAAATAAAAAGAGCATAAATACGAAAAAATGCTTCCAAAACTGATGTTTGCATTTAAAAACAATGGTTCACCAGAGATGTTTTAGACGCGTTCTTTATTGATGAATAATTCAATTACATCATGAAAAGAAAAGAAAAAACGTTTTCTCCAGGGGAATTATAATTTAGAATGTGGTTCTGAAAACAAATATCAAGATTGGAAATGTGGACTGTCTAACATTTCTCATTTGTTGCTGAAATATCACAGTGCGAAATAGCTGTAGTGGATCTTAACCCATCTGTATCCTTCCTTCCTTCCTTCCTTCCTTCTTTGTTTGTTTGTTTCTTTCTATATGTAAATATTATACACAAACACATATAGATATGTTTACATGTATAATATAAGTTTAAATGAGTGGATAGAGGCACATGTATATTGAGAACGTGGTTTTCTTTGAGAATATTTTATATGTAATGTTGTCATCACCCCATACACATTTGCAGAAATTTCATATTCGCTTCAATCAAGACTCATCCATTCCTGGTACTTAGTTTGTGACCCTCAGGTTTTATAATGATATCAGTAGCCGAGCCGATTTTCTATTCATATAACTCACAACATAAATTGAAATAAAGAAATTCATTAGCATTACATCCGCTGCTCTCCATTTCTTTCGTTGTACTACTACTTTTACTTCGATAAAATATCCCATAAACACTTCGTAAATTTTATTTATAAATGGTCATTACATTTGAGTCATACGGTAATACGAATTTCAAATGTACTGTAATATTATCTCGCCTTTTAAAAGATATTTATAACTCTGTCTGCTTCTATCAAATATCATTTTCTTCTGAAGCAAATAGAGAGTGCGATGCATATGATATGATGACAGGATAGATTGTGAAATTATGTAAGCGATGTATATCTTCAGGAAATGATATTTTCGTTGTTTGTCTTCTGTGTAAGAGCGGTCAGTAACCTGTGTAAGATTATTTCTAACGGCAATACCTTTATCTTTCATATCATGTAGACGTTATCCTATATATAATCTATTTCATGTATTCTGACAAGTATTATAGATAACATTCGTGTGCGTATTATGAACTGACGTACTTTGAAATTCAACCTACGTAGGAAATTATGAATCCAAAAGTATCTCATTACTTATAAGCCATTGCATAGAAGAGAAATCTCTGAGGAGCATCGCAGGGAATTACTACTTACCTCTATTTGTAACTGTAAGCGTGTAAAAGCAGAATACAAATGTGCATTCGAATAGCTACATGCAAACACACACCGACACGCGCATGTATATACATATATGCATTCATGCATATGTATATATTTCTATACATACATACATATATATATATATATATATATATATATATATATATATATATATATATATATATATATATATATATATTTATATACATACATATATACATGCGTACATACATACACACACATATATACATACACATCTTGTGAGGAGCAAATATAGCTAGAACCAATGCCCTGAGCAACGATGACATCAAGAAACTCTGTGTTGAGCTTCGGCTTGGAAGTACGTGTTTCTGACACATGTTCCGTGGAACGTACAGACCTCAAGCAGTCATTGATTATTTTAATTCATGTCATTGACATTGTACCGTCCTACACATCCTATCCAGGAGTCGTAATCGGTTTCCAGTCTGGTATTGAAGCCACCAAGTAGCATCAGCTGTTATTCAGTTGTGTTCGACTGTATTCTCCTTGACAGCTGATCGTGAAACTGAACTTTGCCATCTTGTGTGGAATAGGGGTTTGTGGCATAATTATTGACAAGATAGACAAGGCCATCTCAAGTGTGCAGTCGCAGTGAGGGAATTCGCTCCAAACAGTAGCTGATGCATCCCAACAAATTTGGCAACCAGGTCCCTTCAGCAAAGGTTTTCTAAAGAAACAGAATTACCTCTTAAAATTAATGTGATGGAATTATAAAGGCAATGAAACTGGGCATCATACATTGGTAGACATCGAAGAAAAATATTAAAGAGAATGCTATTTCATGCAGGAGTGACGAAAATTTTCCACACTGTGCACGCAAACTTACCCGTAACCTTACACATCCCCAACATGAAAGATCTGGTTGATTAAAACCGTACACAAAACAGCGTATGTCAACCAAAGAAAAACTATCTAAAATATCTCACGTGCCGAAAATTCACGTCAGATGATAATTCAGGACTGTAGTGAAAATATATGTGGAACATGTATTAATAACAACTTCAAATATTTGGACTCTGGTTACCACATAAAATTTGAAAGTGCATTCCCCTTCTTAGTAAATACAGATATGAACTGCAAGACAGAGGATCTAGTACACTGCATAACTTGCCCCAAATGCAAAGAAAATTATATTAGTAAAAGCAGGAATTCCTTTTGTAAACATGCAAGAATCCATACAAAACATGAGGCAAGATTCCGCAGCGTAAACATCAATATTCTAGATCTTTTCCTTTTACAAATGCCCAAAGTATGACCCAAAGTTCCGGAAGTCAAGAGAAATACATTTTATCAAGGTCTTGTTAGCTAAATTAAAAGGATAACAATATCTTTATGAACACACGAGATATCCTCAGGTTATCTCATTACTGTTACTAAAGTAACTAACATCAAGATCGCTGAGTTCATCCGTCCTTTTGACATATCGTCTTAATTCATCTGGGATACTAGAGACCATCGTCATTCGAATAACCAGATGGAGGTGACACGTCTAGTCTCTGACGACCCGACCGTGCATCATTGTACTGAATTCCATGTTAACAAGAGCATTCGTGAAACATCTCACAACTGACCCGACATATATACAAATACATACATACATATACACACATACATATATCCATACATATATATATATATATATATATATATATATATATATATATATATATATATATATATATATATATATATATATACATATACAGAGAAATAGAAAGAGAGATAGACACATTTCTTTTATTAGCCACACAGGGCTCAACAAAGATGGGACAAATACAATGTAGAGTTTTTCTTTTTGGGAGGGGAAGGAGAAAAAATAGGGGTGTGTCGATCAAAACGGATCGTAGGAAGGGAAAAAGGGGGGAGTTCGATCAAAAGGGATCGAAAAAAAGAAAGAAAAAAGGAGAAAAAAGATAGATAGATAGATAGATAGATAGATAAATAGATAGATAGATAGATAGATAGACAGACAGACAGACAGATAGGCAGGCAGACAAACAGACAAACAGACAGGCACACAGACAGACACACAGACAGACACACAGACAGACACACAGATAGATAGATAGATAGATAGATAGATTGATAGATAGATAGATAGATAGATATATAGATAGATGGATAGATAGATAGATAGATTACTGCCAAATAAAACGCACCTTGTATGTTATCGTTGATGCTGATTAGTGTGCGGATTCATAACGATTAACGATTCTTCTGAACCACGAAATACGTTGCCCATGTATAAAGTTATGCATTCTCAAGTGATATAACAAGTAAAATATAAAGTAAGAGAGCAAGTTCGTGAATAGCAATGAAACCATATACAGAATGTGCTTCAATATAATTTTTGAAGGAGCGTATTTTATATGCTCGAACTATATTCGTCGAACTCTAATATATTCAATTTAATTTAAAACTATGAATAACCAAAATAGTAGTTGTGATTTACAAGTTTTCGGTCTGGATGTGTTATTTTGGCTTATTCTAAAATATTCCAAGTTAGAATATGTTTGTGTTATATTTTATAATAAAATACTTCCTCAAATTTGCTAAGTACGAATACAAAATTTAATTTCAATTCTAAAATTTAATAAGCTAGCTTGGGATATTGTTAATATATATGCCACTATGACTAAGAAATTTAACTGTTTAATAGGATACTTTGTTAAATACAATTAACATTTTGGTTATTTCGAAATTGAATAGCATAAATTCGTTTCTAACTATGTTTTGAGAAGGTTAGGTTTTATAGCCAATACTAACTATATGTATATCCAGATCCTATGGTTTGAAGGTATGATAGTTGAACACGAAGTGAATCTGTTTACTTGATTGTTTTACGAATCTACTTATTTGAAATTTCAGAATCAACAGTAAATGAATTTTCAATGCAGTGCATTTCCATATCCTCTCTTGTTCATCTATTAGTCCTTCTTCAGCTAATTTCTTCCGTTTCCCTTTCTTTATTCTCACAATCACGTTGCAAGAGCGCGCTCTTCTAACAATCAGATGATCTTTCTATGCATCTTTTTTTTTTATCATTTTAGTTATGTATGCACATACACACACATTGCTTGACAACCGGTGTTGATGAGCTTATATCTCCGTAACAGCGGTTCTCCCAAACTGATCCATATAAGACGCACGTTTTCTAAAAGAAAATAACTGCGGGGGTCGACTCATTCGACTAAAATTTCTTCAAGGTGATGCCCCAGCATGGTTGCAGTCTGAAAACAAGTTAATAGCTAAAAGTTGTCCATGATCATGGTGGATTAATGTGTAAATTACTTTAGGGAGACATGTGTTTGTGGAATTTTCATTCATTACAGGTCAATAAAACGAATGGTTAGGTCAGGTGAGCAAATAACTGAACTGCCATATTTGAACCATTGAGAAATTATTTACTTCTTTTATACACATACAAATACACAAAAATACGCGCTCGCGGACACCTATAGCGACTTATGTATTTATGTGTTCTGGGGTGTATGTGCAATAGGTCAGGCGAGCAAATTGTTTACTTCTTTTATACACATACAACTACAGAGACAGACATACGCGCTCGCGGATACATATATCGATATACGTTCGTGTGTTTTCTGAGATATATGATAATGCAGAGGTACATATATGCGTGAGTATGATTGTATGTTTTGTAATATGTTCGATTTTTTTTTTAATTTTTATTGTATACAGTTATTACATGTAGCTATTCCTTCACTGCTAAAAAGGATAATGTGCCGAAAACATGTCTCCAAAGACATAAGTGAATATTCGCTTTGAGAATAAAGATAAACAACCTTCGTTAGGTTCACCTACAGAAAACTTCTTACGACTTTTATTTGCTCATAACAATCACGTCCAGTCGTTTGTTCTCGGCTATTAGCAGAGTGCACCGGTGACAGCAGCAAATAGCTAACAGCAAGATAACTGGTTTTAAAAAGTAACAAGCAATATATTCACTTCAGAATAAGCGTCGAAAGCAAATACAACATCTAAAGCAACAATAATGAAAACAGCCATTAAACACCTTTATCTAAATGACTGAGAAAAATATAATATCAGAAAGTAATATATTCCTGAAAAGTAAATTGCATAATGTTTACATCAAAAACAATGAAACGCTGTCAAAAATGCTATTAGGTGTTGTGTAGCTCCGGGTCAGCCCAGCCTCAGCAAACTCATGGTGAAAAGTGTTTAAATTATGATCCTCTTGTTTAGTTTTTTCTCGCTTGTTTTCTTTTTAACATACACTCCATCAAATACAAGTCATATCTTCTATTTTTATGACTCTTTTCTGAGAAAGACATATCTGTTATTTCTAGCAGGTAACGTAACTTCGCAAACGTACTTTCTTTGAATTCTATACGAAGAGTTATTATTATCATTATTATTATTATTATTATTATTATTATTATTATTATTATTATTATTATTATTATTATCATTATTGTTGTTGTTGTTGTTATTATTGTTGTTGATGTTGTTATTATTTTTATTATTATTATTATTATTATTATTATTATTATTATTATTATTAGTAGTAGTAGTAGTAGTAGTAGTAGTGGTGGTGGTGGTGGTTAACTTTTTTTATTTGGTAAAATGCAGCTAATCTAAACAAACAAGTGCTGAGCACATCATTTTTACTAGACCCATGTCTTTTTGTTTACAATGGAACTTTGCAAATTTTCTCCGTTTAGATTGTATTTACAAATACAATGTATATCGTTTCATTACATGGCTGATATAAAACACCAGTTACTACTAAACTGTATTAGCCTTTGCTTCATCACATATTTCATCTAGTTTTCCAGTAAATTTATAGTAAGTGGTGTTTGCATAGATGAAGGAAATTACATGTGAGAGTAGTTTATATTAACAGCATATTTGTATGTAAGTCACTGGAGCGAGTTCAAGCTTTACGTTAAGTTCAACAACCTGCTATTAATACTGCAATGTATCCAGAAAAAAATGTGATTTGCATTGGATATCCAGAACTAAGTAGACTATAGGCGCGCCATTTGTAGCCATCTCTTCTAATTCTTTGTTGAGAATTACACTGTTTAATGTGTCCTTTCGTTTTACAGAGATATAGATAACGAGACGCTATTTGCTAATGCTTAGATCAATCTGCATTGAGCAGACCTATAAATAAACATGTCCCAGTCATGATTATCCTGCCTTTTGTCTAATACGCGACTAATTTGTAAGAGAGTGCGATATTTGGTTGGCAGCTATTTCTAATAGAATATCTAGGGGCTCCCTAGTTGGTTCGTTTTAAACTACTTGAAACACCAAGGTTTTTGATAAGTTAAACAAGAAGGTGACTACATAGGTTCAAATTTGTATATGTTTACGTAGGGTACAACCAGTTCTGAGAGTATACTATCACCATAGCATTCAAGTCTTTATATTAACAGTTTATGGGAGTGGCAACTGACAATTTAACGGGGTAGCAAATTACTGCCAAATGAAACACAGCTCTCACCTTATCAATGATGTTGGTTAGTATGGGCAGTCAAAACGAATAGTGCTTCATCTGAAAGTATCAATGAAAACATAGAAACGACCTGTTACATTTTGATGGAATTTACGTTTGGTAGAGGCCAAGAGCAGTTATCCCCAGTAAAATACTTGTCTTTATGGAATCAGTAAGAATGGTGATATATAAAGACTTAGTTGACACAGGGTTGAATGCGCGTCGTTAGGTTAGGTCGTGGGCTAGATTATCGAGGCGGACAGCATGAGGTACCTTTGAGAAGGGATTCCTTTTCAAGTTGCTTTGTGATAGAGTGACATCTAAATACCTTGAAAAACCGGATGAGCTTTCTCTTCGTGATCCTGTAACTCGAATCAGATTTTATAATGGGTACAGTGAAGTAGTTTGGTATCTGGAGTATGTGAATTGAAACTCTGCGCTACGAACAAATGATGATGTACTTTGAGCACTGTCTGCCTTGATTTCCGTTGGGAAAAATACTCTTTCACCTTCATGTTTATAGAAAACTATTTTCACTGTTGAGTGTTAAACCATTTTTGTCAGTACATATTCAGCGCCAGTAACGGGGCACAAACTTTTCTGTTTTCAGCTCAATGATTCGATTAAGTAGAAATCTCTTGAGCTTAACACAGTCTTTGAGATATTCGTTAGTTCGAATCAAATAAAATATATGTAACTGTAAATTAATACAAAGCTACAGATACAACCTTTTATAACTGTTGAAGTAAATCTTAAAAACAAAAGACAAACTCTCACTTTATTACTCACTCTCTCAATTTCTCTGTTTTAATTTCTCGTATGCACCCATTTGAAAATGCAATAGATTTTAGTTTGTCTGATATAGATGAACCGATAAATGTATTATCATTACCAAAGGATTAACAAGGCAAGCAAAATAAAGTATACAGAAAATAGACAATATATCATGATATCTAGTTGTGGTGTTTCCTCCTCTTAACATTCTGTTATTTCATCACAGAATACACCACTTCACATTTAGTGTTAAATTGTTTTCCCTCGATGGCATATATCTTGTTTAAACAATGTTCACCTCTTTACTTTGGCCTCTGGCATTACTATGGTTTTGTGTGTCTATCACCAACATTATCGATCGTGTTGTATTGAAGAGTTATATTCATTATAACTATTTATATGATACAGAAATCGAAGATAGTTCTTAGTAGTAACTATTCATTATTTTTGTCATATTTACTATTTTCCTTCTTTACCTTTATCTCTTCTAAAACACACTCGAAAAAGAAATACATCCTATTTGGCTCATATATCGTTTTGTTCATTGAAATGAATTCTCATACGCTGAAGAGAACGAGTGAAATAATATTTAGTAGGTATACATATACTACATGATTGTGAATTTCACTTCCATTCAGTTGTGTATATTAGAGAAGTGTCCAGCAAATATATTAATATAATATTCGCTTTACTTTTGAACCAGATAATTTAGTTTTCAAGAAGAAATTGATTTATCTTTGTGATGAAGAGCTTCATCAATTTCGTCGAATAAAACATCTATATCACCGACGACTGCTATATATTTCCAAAGATACAGTCAATACAATTTATTGTAATTAGAAATACCGAACCTCTAATACAACTATGATCAATACGAAGATGGGGTAATATTTACGATGCTGCGAAAATACAGATAAAATGTAAGTAGACAGATGAAACATAAGAAATGCTTCAATGTTTCTAATCATACCTCCAGCACTGATAGCGTCATGTTCAAATCCTCAATATTTTCAGACAATATAGTAGCGCCTAGGTAAGGTGTCAGGTCATATTTTGGAGACATACGTATCAATATATCCGAGGCCATAGAATATATAATGAAACCATGAATCAATGTCTAGAATCTTCCTATTCCAAGCACATGCTTGAACCATTTTCTTATGGAAGATCAGCAATTTCCATGCGTGTAAGTGTCCCCTACTTTTGACACAGATATTATCCAATTAAAAAGCAAGTGTATTTGTCATTGCACATGTTGTATCCTAAACACAAACACCTACTGCATATGAAACAAGATATCACGTCCAGCACTAATCCAAGCAGTCTACGATCATGAACTTGCACTTTATACATCCACCCCTATTGAAAGGAAGGAAAAAATTATAAAGTTGGTATCGCTTGTTTTGAAATCAACGATACAGAAGAAAAAGCGCAGTGCATTTGAGTCGACTCTCTATATATTCTAATAATTCCTGACTTTATACAAATATAACGACGTAATAAACAGAAGAGATTCATCTGTTTAAAAAAATACATTCGCTTTCTGCTTTCGTTCCATAGACATGAAGCTAACAAAACAAGATATAAGTACCAACGGTGTGTAATGGGTAATATCTGTAAAAACTGGTAAAAGTCATCGAAGAACTGCAGTCTACGGACTTGATAAGAAGGGGTTAAATAGTTGATGGTTTCGAAGTTCCACCCCTGTAAACTGTACTGAATCCAATACATATAAAAGTGGCGCTCCGTTGATTAGACGCTTTATAATTTGTCTAATCCTATGTCATCCTTGTTTAATAAAGCCTATGTTCAACTATTGATCATGTACGGGGTGATGTGGTGGAGATTAGTGATTATTTGTAGCAGGTCTGTCAACTGTGTGTGTCCTTTGCGAGTCGCTGATAGTTACATTACTATCGGTGTTTCGTAATGTCATAAGTACATTCATACTTTATTTGTTTTATGAAAGCTAAATTTTGCAGTTCTAATTTTACAGTTCGTTTTTAAGTAACACAGTAATAGAAATCTACTAGTTGATATTATTCTCAGATCAATTCAAATCGCGCAGTCTTATGATGAAAGGCAGTCCACTGGTGACCCAACTGGTATTTTCAGGGAATTTGGGGTAAATTATCTTATAAGTATCCTTCTTGCATAAACACGGTAGTGGTTGATTTAAAAGGTATTTGATGTTTTTTGAAAGAATAAATTCTTGATTGATAGCAAGTGACAAAATTTCGGATAACATCAGAAACACTAAATATAAAGTGCCCTACAATACATAACATATTCTAATGATCCAGACAAATAAGCAAAAACATCGATAAAAATAGGCAATGCCATTACCCCACTTTCCTACCCCCACGGTCCCGTACAAATACTTTTGAAAATGAGATATTTAATAGATTGTTATGCATGTAACAAACAACCCTACCTTTTATATGTACAATATTGTTGCTCTAATAATTCAGAAAACATTCACACTACCACTGCACAAAACACCGGCAACTAAGAATTAGTAGAAAAATCTGAATAGCCATGTCTTTGGGCATGTGAGCGTCTTTATATCTTACATAAAAATATCATTTGGAATCTAATAGCGAAGGCCACTGCTGCAGAGATATAGATTTTTAAAATGAGAAATACTAAGTATCAAATTTAAGCACATCAAGATAATAAACACGTGCATGTCTAACACCGATGTGAATAATTTTCCACCATGCTACACCCCTCCAAGTGCAGGAAATTGACTCTTTAATAAACACCACCAGCGCTCTCAATTTTCCAGACGTGCAGAATATAAAGATGACACAATATCAGTACAACTAGACACGCTTTCCTTCCAATTTAATCAACACCTATTAATAAAAGTTTCAAGAAAATAATTACAGCACCTCTTAAACGTACATAACACGTCCACTATAAAACACCCATTTGACAAAAAATCCAGTATTTCTTTCATATCACTTGTCAATTATTTTTACGACGCACTCATACGTTAATGAAAAATATAGCAAATTTTTATCAACCTACACAAAGTAAACCGAAGAGAAGACCGCAAAGAAACAGAATAAAAGTTTTGTGAATTCAACCGCAAAAAAAAAAGAACATAGACAATACTGTGCATACAGTCAACAAACTGATTATAGATTCATCTAAAGGAAACATATCACACGCTACGACATAAGAGGTAACCACTAATAAAGCACCAGGAATAGTCAACTTCATAAACACTTAAGACGAACTGACACATAATGAACAGAAGAGGTCACAACTCAACATAAAACTCAGCATCAAACAGAAAATAAACCATAAATGTCGGGAAAACATTAATTTCTTGCATCAGATATAAACGGTATCGATAAAATTAAAATACTATATGTAAAATAATTCGCATCATCATCAGTAACGGCGACCAAACCATAACTTACGCCACAATAACAACTTCGGATAATAAAGACCAATACAAGAAACCAAAAACAATTATCAACCATTTCTCGAAATTTAAGAGCAAAAACCCACATAAAGAAGACGAACTGAAGTTGAAATATATGTACGCGTCTCTTAAGAAAATAATATTCATGGCTTTTGCAGTGTCATACCCTTATTGCATAAGATATAAAAATGCAATAGAGAGATGTAAAACTCAAGCAACTTAGAAACTATCAAATTGTCAAGCGTACACCTGAAACACTTATGGTCTGAACGATTAAATGCACTGAAGTTAGGATTCATTGCGATAATTCCAAATCCCAAAATAGCTCAGATGAATTAACATTATACAGATACATGACAAAGTTAGACACACCTGTAAAAATATAAGAAACGATAATTCGCTAGCCCATATACATACACAAATACCTGGACACCATCTTAATATCCAATGCAAAATGCTTGCAAGTAATTAACCATCATGCCTCAAAACTTGTATAGTTTACAAGGATAGCAGTTTCAGAAACAGACTTTTCATGCACGAATGCTACCGACATCCGTTTCCCCACGCATTCATTTCAATCTTTAATTCAAGGACTTTCACACAACCATATAAAATAAACAGCATTATACGCAGATTGTAGAATGCTCACGTCGTCGCTTAATTATCTAGACACTTGCACACAACTATCCGAACTCTCTTTAAATAAATTTAAAATGTGACAGCGCAACAGTTGACTTTCAAATAACAACGCAATGAAGTATATCCGTTCTTACTGGCAACAACGAATCTCGCCAAAGACTACCAACCCACAGATTGAACAACATATGCAACGCAGGTACAAACACGTGCGCGCGCATGTGTACGCAAACTCATGAACATACACTGGCAGAAAACAAAAACAAGAAGTTATAGATCCTTCCCGACGTATACATGTCACATAGAAAGCAAAGCGATTTTAGGTACCACATTTTACTAACAGAAATTAACGAAAGTGATAGTATAAGAAAAGCAGAAAGCATACTTCTTCAGCCTCTCCACAACAATATACAATAGCCTGCAAAATACAAATTATTGCGCACAGCTCATTATCAGAATTTGTTTACAATTCACATGCAGCAAGGAATGAACTTTATTTCAAAAGACACACAGTCTGGGTACGCACTATATGTCTCAACTTGACATCGTATAACTGAAAGATTGATTTGTGTCACACATTGTTTGTGGTCCACTACTTACATTCTTTACAACTGCTAAATCACAACAGCATCACGTGTAATGCTCTATAATGTGGGTAGATTGCAATTTCGGAGAGGCTGCTGTTACATTTGTTTTAGGTAATGCTGTGCTGTCAACTTTCATAATACACATTTCAGAGTAGATAAAGTAAAGAGGTAAAATAATATACCTAATGAAAGTGTGCCCAACATTTCCAAGATGCTGGCTTTAAGAGCATATTTGATATTACAATATGATCCAATCAAGACAGTGCTGACTGCAATTTACTTAACACGCCAGGAATTTACTAGTTACAAGTAGTATTTAGGAATTCAAAAGGCCAGGTTGCAGGAGCTTAAAATAGTTGAGTACTGTTATTACTACGCAGTCTTGTGCATGAGCCGACATGCAATACTGTAGCAAGAAATGAACACGATGCATCCAATGAATTCCCTCTTAAATCTTAATGATCAAAATTAGCTATGCAGAAATGTATACACACACACATACGCACACCCATACGCACACACATAGGCATATATATGTATATGTGTATGTATGCATATATACATACACACACATATATATGCACATAAATATATATATATATATATATATATATATATATATATATATACATACATATACGCTTGAGTACACGCACGCAGAGACACAGACATGTATAACATATGTAAATACATAACATGTGTATTTTATGAGTGTGCATGAATACTACAGTAGGCGTGTGCGTTTGCGTATTGATATATGCAAATACACGGAGTGAATGTTGATTAGGTGGATATACAATATATGCTTAGGCATATTAAACTGTTATATGCAGCGCAATGCCATATTAAGCAGTGATGAAAGTTATTCATAAGATACGTTAGATGATATATTTTGTGTGGCTCTTTTTGGATGTCAGTGCGACAACCATCAGAATTTATGCGTGACTGAATTTAAACACGTTATCTGAAAGAACCTCTGTTAACACCACTTTGTTTTCTTTCTTCCCATGTGTATCTGCTTCCATCTTATTTGGCAAATATATTTAATTTTAGGTTGTTTCTTTTTGTTTTGTCTTTTTCATTTTGTTTCTGTTTCAAACTACATTATGATAGGAGCATGATTAACATTCTTAATTCAGATTGCAATATTTTAGCCATCATTTTTAATGCTTCGAGTCGAAGATTAACAAAGACTTTGATCTTTCTTGTCAATATTCATTACTTCCTTTATGATTATAACTTCAGGTCGGTTTATTAAATCTTTAAACAAAAAAGGGAGCAACGAAGAAATATGAGAGGATGTGTGTATAAAGTTAGAGAGAGGTAAAGAGAGACAATGAAAGAAACAGACAGGTTGTGTAGAACAGGGTGAAAGAGAAGGAGAACGAAAGGAAATGAAAAAGATCTCTAACAAATATAAAGTCATCCATGATTGGTTGATGTTTTAATTTCCCGTAATTCGACTTTCTTTTCCTCGAGATGGTGATAAACGATATCGATAATGATATTTATTGCTGGAAAAGTGTTATACATGTTTTTGTTAGTTTTAATTGATATTTTGTTATGTTTTGTTTTGTTTTCTGATTTCTTCTCTGGATGCATTCATAAAAATGTGAATATTTATTTTAAAATAATATCATTTTAATAAGGTACGAGAATAATAATGGAGTTAATTAATGAAGGTTTTGAAGATAGCTGAGATAAGCCAGCCCTTTTTTTTCTAACCACTGAAGTTATAAAGTATTTACACAACATAGCTTCAGTTCCTTCATTTCTGTGTTCGATCAACAAGTGGGTTTTCGTTAT
Source organism: Octopus bimaculoides (assembly GCF_046866305.1). Classification (NCBI taxonomy): domain Eukaryota; kingdom Metazoa; phylum Mollusca; class Cephalopoda; order Octopoda; family Octopodidae; genus Octopus; species Octopus bimaculoides. Next base: position 2,856,654 of record NC_142937.1, on the reverse strand, counting down.
CAAAAATCATACGTGGTATCGATAACATAAACTCTTGTCATTTTCCTCAGGGATGAATTAAATCAACAGTCCCTATACTTTTGAAATGTGGGCAACTGTTGTACTAAAAGCTACTTATATTATAAACGATTCTAAGGCGGCAGGCTGGCAGGATTGTTAGTATGCCGAGTGAAATGCTTAGCGGCATTTCGCCCATCTTTACGTTCTGAGTTCAAATTCCGCTGAGGTCGACTTTGCTTTGATCATTCCGGGGTTGATAAAATAAGTACTAGTAAAATACCACTAAACGATTCCATAGCTTGTAGCCTGATTATGATATCAAAAATATAACGCTACATACCATGGATTTTCTAAAGACATCCTATTTTTACATATACATTTTCTGACCAGAATTGCTGTATTTTTTGCATGTGTACAGACATGTGAATATTAATTTTAATAAGGCACGTATATAAAGATGTAGTTAATTAAAGAAGGTTTTCAAGGTAGGTGAGATAAAACGGCCCTTCTTTTGTTTAAACACTGATTTTATAAAGCATTTACACATTAGTTTCAGCTTTTATTTCTGCTTTCAATTAACTCGTGGATTTCAAGTATGGACGATCATACGTGGTTTCACTAAAATAAAGCTTGTCATTTCAATCACAAATAAATACACACACAAATATACATATACAGATACATATACATAGATGTATATATATAAACATACATACATACATACGTACACATACACACACACACATATATATATATCTATCTATCTATCTATTTATATATCTATCTATCTATCTATATATATATATATATATATATATATATATATATATATATACTTAGAGTCTAGATTTTCTCATTCGGTTCTTGATGTGATTGTTGTGAAAAATGTTAGGGTTTTCCGTATTCGTGTTGAGGATGAAAGGATTAAACGTGATATTCATTATTTTATTTGTGTTATTACTTTTAGCACAGGAAAAATTTGTGCTTCGTAACAGAACAGAAAATATCCTGAAAAGACAAGTACATGCAAACCTAATTAAGCATGCAAACACATCAAAACTTTATACTGGTAAAGTAAATTGCTTAGACTTAAATCAAAATATCGTCCCATATTCCGCTCGGGCAAATATATTAGTTTGCTCGTGGATACACAATGAAGTACCAAAAAATAACACTTGCAGTGAGTTCCAAATATAAAAACTTGTTCCTATAACTGCCAAAAGTTAAGAAAATATGATAACTAATCTCACAAAATTTTAAGCCAATATTCTGTAGAATGCATTGCAAATGGAACCAAATTACATTGCTTATTTATTAAATAAAACTTTAAAATGCATCAAATTCTAGATAATTTGTTGTTGATATGCATGGGCAAATTTCAGAAGATTGTTAATCATTTTCTTGTCTGGAGTAGTGTAGAATAAAAGATTTCGCGGTCATGGCATTTTGTTTGCGAATGAGAAATCAAATGTTAAAAATAAAGCTTAAGGATTTAGAAGCTGGAAAAATATGAGAAATCACGGATGCGAGTTCAGGACAGAGAATAGTAAAATGCTATTGATGATGAATGGAGGCATATAGTACAACAGACAAGCACAAATATAATTACGCTTTAGACGACCAGCTCAAACTATAAACGAAAGTGGAGAGCGCGCGCACATACACATACAGATACACACATATGTATGTATGTATGTATATATATATATCTATATATATATATATATATATATATATATATATATATATATATATATATATATATATATATATATAAACACATATAAGTATGTATCATTCAACTAGGGTAGTAGTTGAATAATATACTTAAGGCCGCAATTTACTCACACGCAGCATCTTTCAGAACTTGTCGCTAATTCAGTTCAAAACCAAATTGAAAACTGTTAACATTTTTAAAGAGGACCGGTTTCTAGCTACATTTTGGCATAACAGATTGAGATTTTTTTCCAGTAGAAGAAAGTTTACATCAAAATTAGTAGCACATCTGCTTATCCCATTCTTACAATCAATATGTAGCCACAGTTGCTGTTCTGTGACTATCTGACGAATTAGATCTGAGTTTTTTAACGTCAGGCATTATTAACATTGAAATTAAATTGGAAATATTTTACTTATCGATCATCTATTAACCATCACTTCAAAATATGTCAAAATCAATGTCCATAGTACAAACTGGCTGGTTCATTTTGACGGTATAATTTTATTGGTATTATACAAGAAATAGAAACGGAATCTTTCTCCTTAGTCCAGGGAAACATGGAACTTTGCAACCCTGAATGTTCAAAAGTTATATAGGATACTAGAACTCCTTTGATCGTGGCTCAGATATTTTAGGACTGCATGCAGACAAACAACAAAATCAAATATACGAAATGGATTTTTATTGGCCCGAATTTGTAATGTATCTAGGCATGTTACATTGTATTGTGTTTTGATATGTATAAATGTAGGTGAGAAAATAATCAGTAAAGCTGCAGACGAATATGTTCTGTTTCATATCTATTTAAAAATCCTAAACTCTGTTGGTTTGCTGTAGGAATGTGCATTTCATGCTTCTGAAATCAATAAATATCTATCAGAAAAATACTGAGCATGAATATATATGATCGGTTGTACACGTCATCGATCAACGTAGGTCCATGTCGCTAGGTAATATTTCAATATTTTCAAACATACACCTCTACATATAGTCGGAGATAATTCTAATAAATCATGTATTTATTTTGAATATTATTTAAAAGTACAGAGATTTGTCTATGTTATTCACCTACATACCACCGGACACTTCAAATCTTTCTCTTAGGTCATTATATACGTGCATACATACGTACATACATACTTACTTACATACATACATACATACATAAATATATACATACATACATACATACACAGACACGCAAACACACACACGCATATATATGTACACACATATATATATATAGTTAATTAGGGTAAATCCCAGCTGTTTTCCTCTTGATTCACATCTGCTTTTCCAGTGTTACAATCAATTCTTACCATCAGCCATAGTTGCTGTTGTGTGTCTATCTAATGAATTACAAATAGTAAATTCCTTACATGTTATATAGACATGTAAATCATTGTAATTACTATTAGCAAACTAAACACATTTAATGGAGAAAAAAATAATACCAAAAACAATGTTCACGTTCCTGTTTTGTTACATGCGTGTACACATGTACGTGTAATGTATGCATAATATATGCGTGTATATATATATATAAAAAATATATATATGTTCATATATATATATATATATATATATATATATATATATATATATATATATATGTTCATACATATATATATATATATATATATATATATATATATATATATATATATATATATATACATTATATATATATATATATATATATATATATATATATATATATATATATATATATATATATATATATATATATATATATATACATTATATATATATATATATATATATATATATATATATATATATATATATATATATATATATACATATACAGACACGCACACACACACACACACACACGTATATATATATATATATATATATATATATATGTATACTGAATTAGTCATTTTACTATATATATATATGTGTGTGTGTGTGTGTGTGTGTGTGTGTGTGTGTGTGTGTATACACATGCACATACATATACTTTATATGTGAACAAATGCAAACAATTTATACGTACCTGTCATTATTTGTAATGTTCAAGCGTGTGTGTTCGAGTGAGCAGTGTGTTAGTATGACACAACTAGCATATAGTCAGCTACACTATAGGGCAATACGTGCACATTAAAAGTGTATGAAGAGAGTAGTATATAATATCTGCCGTAGAACACCAAAATCCTCTTCTTATCTTTAAGATCCTTAGTATAAGAACGAGTACCTGAAAGTATCCAGTTCTTTTTTCATGACTTCAATTCAGAATTGCCTACTAGAGACAGAATATACATACAGATAAAATATATCAATTTTATAACAACCTTTTGTATGCAGATATGTTTATCATAAGTTCATAAATATCAACATGGTCCCGGGTTCATCTCACTGCGAGGCAACTTATCCAAGTGTCTTCTACTATAGCCTCGAGCAGACCAAAGCCTTGTGAGTGGATTTGGTAGACGGAAACTGAAAGAAGCCGGTCGTATATATGTATATATATATATATATGTGTGTGTGTGTGTGTGTGTGTATGTGTGTGTGTGTATGTGTGTGTGTGTGTGTTTGAGTGTCTGTGTTTGTCCCCCAACATCGCTTGACAACCGATGCTGGTGTGTTTACATCACCGTAACTTAGCGGTTCGGCAAAACAGACCGATAGAATAAGTACTAGGCTTACAAAGAATAAGTCCTGGGGTCGATTTGCACGACTAAAGGTGGGGGTCCAGCATGGCAGCAGTCAAATGACTGAAAGAAGTAAAACATAGCAAAAGCGAGTAAAACAGAGTAGATCAATATGCTGTGGAAAATGCTGCGGAAAGGTTTCTAAAGAAACTAATCTTTTACCGAATAACATTTCCTAAATTATGTAACTTCAATACACGCACACGAATATACGTATTTGTAGTCTGTTTCTATGTGTGCTTATAAGTGTGTGCGTGTGTATTTATATGTGCGCGTTGTACGTCTGTATATGTGTGTGTTTGTAGAAATAGGTTGATGTACTTATGTATATATATATATATATGTGTTTGTGCGTGTATTCAGGCCAGCGTATCTATATCCACGCAACTATATATATATATATATATATATATATATATATATATATATATAATGTTATGTGTAAGGAGAGGATGCAAATCTACTAATACATTTTTTGCGAGTAACATATTTTGAAGTAACTTCAAATTCTTTCCGTCGTTTACGCCATTATATTTTATTAGATTATTTGCTAAAATTCCTTTCTTCTTCGTTGTTGCTTGTTGTTTGCATTCGTAAAAGAAAATATAATTACATCTGATGTGTTATCTACTCTTCCATTATTTATATCAATAACAATTTAAGAAATATATTCTTCTTCAGACAAACAATCTTTAAATTTTCAACTGATTTTTCAAAATCGTCTGTTGTAGCCTTTTGTGTATTCAAACAGTACATTTTGCGTTTGATCTTCACCTGCGTAAAATCGCTACTCACAGTGAAAACAAACCATTGATTTCAGCATCTGCTTGCTCATTCGTTCTGCTTGCTATAACAGCTATTTATCCTCCACGTGCACGTAACTTCTAAAACAGTATTCACGATACACAAACCATGTAAAGAAGAAGAAGAAAAAGAAAAAGATGTAGAAAATGAAGAATATAGACACCAGACTCTAATTATATATACATATATGTGTGTGTGTGTATGTGTTTGCGCGCACAAATACAAATACACAGACACAAATATACACACATAGATATATGTATATATAAAAGCTTTTGTAAAAATTACTTGATACAGTCACAATAATTACATTTATACGGAGATAGATAGATAGACAGACAGACAGATGTTTGCATACATATGAGTATACACATATACATACACTCTTTCGACTCACTATCCCTCTCCATATTTGTAACATAGTCATTTTCACAAAAAAAAAAAAAATGGGACATACTTTTTCTCCTGCTTGATGAACCACTCAGATGTGAATTGGAATGTGCATTCATCTTTTTATTATATTTTTATTATTTTCATTGTTGGTTTTTGAAATGTGTTTTCTGTTAATTCTTGATTTTATAAACGTCTGTCTTTTGAAACACTAAAATAGAAATCAATATATTTTTTTTTAATTAAAAAATGTCCATTATAACATTATTTTCTTTATTTCAACAGGAATTCCGACTATAGAATTATGAATTTCGATTTTCCTGATAATTGTTTTATCCAATAATTTATTGAAAATAACTATTAGAGCATATGAAATTCTCATTTTATATATATATATATACATGTGTGTGTGTGTGTGTGTGTGTGTAACATTTTTAGCTTACCGGAATTGTTCAGATTAAAACTGCTGCACGTTAAAAGCCTACTAGCAACAACACTCATTTATTGGAATACCAGTAATACAAGTTTTCGGTTAACGGAAATTAACGACTATTGCCTTTAAATTGTATTAGTGAAGCATCTAAGTTCCCTTTCTACGTGTTAGAATCAGATTGTGTAAATTCTTTTAATCACACATCAAGTGTCTTACGAACACACATGGGCTTGCTTCTATGAAAGTTAAGTGAGTGCAATTGACACAGAAGAGGAAAGTTTTGCCACATGAAACGTTTTCCCAACATCTGAATTGTGTAGAGGTTGAGTGGTGTTGCAAATTAGGCAGTGGACAAGTGAGAAGAATTTATTGGGATAATATCCAGAGTTAGAAGTAAAGCCGAGGGAAAAACCGTGTAAGGTGCGAAGTGAATGAAGCATGATAGTAGAACGGGGCGGAGAAGGTAGGGAGAGCCAATGCAATACGCCTAGGTCGCACATTTAAGATATATTCGTCTCTGAAAGAAACGTTTAATGAATATAACATCTAACAGAAATAACTTTTGTGCCTTTAATTTTTATTGCCCAAACCAAGCAAATTTAGAACTAAATAATAGCAAATTCCTGTATGCTGAAAACATGTAGACAGGAACTAGGAGAATAATCCTGTGACCGACATTTGAATGTCATCGTCATTGGCAATAGCATCCCACAACTGGATGTAGGTTTCAGCACGAAGTTTTTGCTGGTTATTTTTAAAGAAGGCTTTCACTCTCCATTTTAGCGTACACGTCTACCATGAACTGCTGGAAAAGGTCACGGCGTTTGAGTATGTAGATGACCGGCTCAAGAAACCATGACCATGAAGGCGTAGAAGTCATTGCTAATGACAGATTTTGTTTGATACTTATTCCGGTTAGTAGATCACATTGATGTATGCCGAAATGATAGCCATCTTGCACTTTCCGAAGTAAGATTTGGTATCATCATCATCATCATTATTATTATTATTATTATTATTATTATTATTATTATTATTCAGGTCATTGCTTGGAATCGAACTCGGAATCTTGGGGTAGGTAGCCCGCTCTCTTAACCACTGCGCCATATGCTCGCGGGCATAGTTGTTAAAAGCGTGGGGTACTAACCTCAAGATTCCGAGTTTGATTCCAAACAGTGACCTGAATAAAAATAATAATAATAATAATAATAATAATAATAATAATAATAATAATAATAATAATAATAATAATAATAATAATAATAATAATAATAATAATAGTAGTAGTAATAATAATAATGATGATGATGATTATAATAACAACAACAACATCGAAGAATACCTTAGGAATGAGAACTCAAGTTCGAAATTTCCCCAAGACACCTGAGAAGGGTGGAGGGTATATCAGACGAAACGTTGTGTTAACAACAAACAAGATGAGGATTATATTCTAAATAAGTATATAAATTTAGAATATAAATTTTGAATATATAGAAAATGTGTAAGAATGAGTAAAAAATAAATCTCCGCGAAACTTAAGTTTAAATTAGTAAAACAGTCAAAGGCTTTCTTGAAAGTCGGATGTAAAATAAAAAATGTGACGTCAAAATATATAACGGCATTTTAATACAAAATAACTATATATAATGTGTAAAGCCAAATTCATATGCGACAGTCAAAATTTTCCACAATTGTAATTTCATACAACCAATGACTGAAAACCTCGTTACTTAATGGTCTACAGAAACAAGACCATTTTCAAATGTGTATCTAGCAAAGTAATTGTGCATTTATGCATATAACCTTATTTTGCTCCCTTCTTAACGAAACTGTCCGACGAACGGGAACGCGATACCCTGAGTAACAGTTATTGGTATTTTTCCAGCTGCTTAATAATGTATATGTATCTATCTATATATATATATATATATATATATATATATATATATATAGATATACATAAATATATATATATATATATATATATATATATATATATATATATATATATATATACACACACATATATATATACATACATATACACACACACACACACACATACACACACACACACACACACACACATATATATATACATACATATATACATATACTGATATATATATATATATATATTCATACATCTATTGTAAATTTCTGTTTTATTGACGTTTCATATCTATATATTGTTTAGTTCTGTTGTAGTATTATTAATATATGTTGCAGGATAGATTTAGAGATAATTATCAAAGACTCCACTTCTTTGTTAATATATTTTACTCTCATTTCTCATAACAACGGCGCCAAACAGAGCCTGCATTTTAAAGCTACATTTGACGTTAGCTATTTCCTTCTTCATAATATTACACCATGCAACTATGTGACTGTTTAGTTGTATCTTCTCTCCGCACACATGGTGCATATATAAGTCACTGTGAAAATAAATGTGTAACAAAAAATTACACTGATGTGATTAACGCTGGAGACCACGAAAGTATAGATAATACGATTTATAGAAAAATCGAACAGCGACAGGATACCAACTTTTTCGATGGTATTTATTTTCCAGTTAATCTGCTTCAGAAATCCATGCTGTATTTCTTTTTTCTATATAGATTAATATACTCTCTGAATATATATAATCATTGTCAGTAGCGCTGTACACATACCGCTGAGAAACAATGTTCTACTAGCAACCGAAATACATTTTACTGATGAAAATAATGAAGAGTTCAAATATTGACACAGGGCTAGAAACCATAAGGTGAGGGGCAGTGTGATTTTATTAACATCCATGACCGACTGGTATTTACCTGAACGGATGGAAGGGAAGTTCATTTCGGCAGGATTTGAACTGAAAACAATCAATCGAAAGAAATGCCACTTACTATTTTATTTGAATCTCTTATCTTTTATTTGAATCTCTTAGCATACGGAAGTACATCAACGGTGAAAAAGAAGCTTGACAGAGTATTTGGTGAACGGCGAACAAGACCTGCTACAGAACGCTGCTAGTGCAGAAAGATTTACTAACAATGGAGTTGAGAGTGCTAATGAATTCCGATTGCGAATAGCTAACAAGAAAGTAGGATCACTAATTCTCACTGAATTACAAGGTCAATTCAACCGTGAGAATAATAATTTAATAGACCAGGAAGCATCAAGGATGTGACCCAGCAAAAGTGAACTTAGAAAGATGGCTGAAAATCTAATCCTCGCTACCCAGGATCAAGCATTGAATACCAATTCAGTGACAGCGATATACACAATACACGTGCATCGAACGTCTGCAGAATGTGTGGGAAGAAGGTCCTAAGCGTGGCTCAAATTTTTAGAGCTTGTGAGAGTCTTGCACAGAAAGATTGCAAGCGCAGACACGACAAGGTAACCCAAATTTTTCACTGGCTGTTATGCCGAAAGTATGGATACGAGGGATTGGGTGTTTGGTAACAATTTACATAGGAAAAGATAATGGACGAAAACAAGAAGGCAAACATGCTCTGGGACTTTGACTTCCAGACAGAAATAATGTTAGAGCATCGAAGGAACAAGCGAGCGTGTCTATTTATCGACATAGAGATCAACTTATGATGAATGAAAGAGAAAAGGCTGCCAAATATGGAGGCCTGATCATTGAGATCACCAAGATGTGAAAGCTGCTAGAATTGAAGATAAATATTGTACCTGTTGTCAACGGAGCACAGGGTTCAATACCACCCAACCTCAAGCAATATGTGGACAGCTTTGATGCATTGCAATAATCAGCGTTACTGCATACATACTACGTAAAATGCTGTCTGTCTCAGGTCCTTGTTGTGACTTGACAGACCACACAAATCCACGGTACACACAATATCTTCATTCTACGACATCACAATACTGTATACTGTCTTCAATAATGATGATGGTGATGATGATGATGATACTAATAATAATAATAATAATAATAATAATAATAATAATAATAATAATAATAATAATAATAAAGATCATGTGAGAACATGGTCAAGTAGGATTTAAGAAACAACAAAAAAATCTAAGAAAATTGTTTTAACGTAATTTTTTTCAGCAAGCGGTAAGATTGTTTTCACATATGAGTATATAAAGTTTCTCAGAGATGCCCTGTATGAGCAAAACATGTGAACGAAAGTGTAAAGAGCATGAGGAACTGCGTGATTCGTATAGAACAGAACGGTGAACAAATATATGAGTACAATATTAATCACTATGCATTCTCAGATCTACAGATATGCACAATATGGCTTCTCGCTTATACATCAAGAAATATATTGTTCATACAATTCAAACACGAATACGTTTCAGCTTCCACATGTGAGCAAAACAAACATCGAATGTACAGTATTTAAATTACTTTAACAAAATATGCAACAAACTTCATTTTAACGGTGGAAAGAGCAGTTTTGTTCAGTGATAAAGCTACAAGAAGAATGGAATGGTGGTGAATTCCTTTTTGTGAACCTCGACCAATCGCAATACGAAAGAAATCACAGCACACGTCTAGTGACGGTGTTCTGTTAAAGTGTTAACGCAGTAAAGGCGGATCGATCTCTTAATAAAACTGTCCAAACAGAAAACAAAGTCAAAAGAGAACGATGGACAGATAACGACTACACTGAAGAGATATACGCATTCTACAATGCAACTCTATACCCAAAACATCGAATAAAAAAAGAAATATGAAATATGGAGCGAAAACAATAATACAAACAAAAATCAAACTACAGTTGCAAACGACCAACGATATATCTTACGATAAGGCAAAGTTCCCAAAGCTGAAATAAACCAATCCATATAGTAAATATCCAATAAAATGAACAACCCCGACAACATTTGCTCTACAGGTCCGATATTCTCAACAGAAGAACGCAACTCGCATTATGCACTCAACGCACAATACTAAGACAATACTGGTACAGCAGAGGACTCAAACCAAACCCATAAAAAAGATACTGAAACAATAAAGTGCCAGAAAGAGTTTGGACTGCCCAAACAAACAGTAAAAAGAAAACAAAGATGTGCAATGCTGCACAAACCTCTGCAACACGGTGGTGTAGCTAATGACGTAATCAAAATTTACATGAAACTATCACATGTCGAATAATAATAATAATAATAATTCGGAAATTTCGTAGGGAGGGGGTTAGTTCATTACATCGACTCCAGTGCGTTACTAGTACTTATTTCATTGACTGCTGAAGGATGTAAGGCAAAGTCGGCATTGGCGGAATTCGAACTCAGAACTTAGGGACGCACGAAATTCCGCGAATCATTTTGCCCGGCCTGCTATCGATTCTTATTTATTTATTGCCCACAAGGGGCTAAGCATAGAGTAGACAAACAAGGACAGACAAACGGATTAAGTCGATTACATCGACCCCAGTGTGTAACTGGTACTTAATTTATCGACCCCGAAAGGATGAAAGGCAAAGTCGACCTCGGCGGGATTTGATCTCAGAACGTGACGGCAGACGAAATGTTAAAGGCAGACGTCTTTAAAAGTATTTACTACTGGAAAATTCACGCATCGATCTGGGTACCACTTACATACAAAAAAGCGCTCTTCCATCTGAGGTGACCTCGCAGTTGATAATAATAATCCTTTTTACTGTAAGCACAAGGCCTGAAGTTGTGGGGGGAAGGTGGATAGTCGATTACACCGAACCCACTATTTATTTTATCGACCTCCAAATGATGAAAGGTAATGCCGAGTTCGACGGAATTTGATCTCAGAACGGCTATCTACAAATTATTTTCACACAACACAAATATGCAATTCTTATGCATATAAGGCCAACGGATAAGGAAATACACCTGCCTCAGCGAGTTTATGATTCTCTGCTCACCGAGCTCAACTCAAACCAAGGTTAAATTTGCTTTCATGTTTTGATAGTTGATACAAACTCCTTTGCAAGTACGATGAATTCGCAGAGGTGCTGAAGACCGAGCGAGATGTCTTGTGTTGGCTTTCTTTTTTTGAGTTCTGACAGCAAGACCAACGATAAAATTTGGGCTCAGCTGTGAACTGCCCGAATCGATTACCTTTCTCATAGATAAAAGTCAGTGGTGTAGAGAGGAGAGACTTGCGATCAAGAACATCTTCAAAAATGTCTTGCCATGTCTCGCATATACAAGAGCAGGTGTTTAGTCAAAAGTTATATGAATTGCTCTCTCTCTCTCTCTCCCTCCCTCTCTCTCTCTCTCCCTCCCTCTCTCTCTCTCCCTCCCTCTCTCTCTCTCTCCCCCTCCCTCTCTCTCTCTCCCTCCCTCTCTCTCTCTCTCTCCCTCCCTCTCTCTCTCTCTGTTTGTCAGTTCGTCACTGTCTTCTGACTGTCAGCCTCTATCCATCTATCTACTTCTTATGCGCCATCTCTCTATAGATTTATTTAAATATACATACAGATACATTCATACGTATAGACATAAAAGATATGCACACACACACAAACACATGGATGTGTATGGGTCTTTTTGAGTATTTGTGTGGGAGTGTGCGTGTTCGTGTATGTCTGTGAGTGTTTTTGTTTGTTTGTGTGTGTGCGTATGTGGTTGTGCGCGTGGGTGCGAGTGTGCGCGCACGCACGTGTGTTAGGTTTTTTTTTTATTTGTGTGTAGATATATATTATTCCCTGCAGCAGTAGACAAGAAATCGTGTTTGAAATTTAGGCGTTTTAGGAAACTGGAACTAAAAATGTGATATAAAGAGATCCGAATTATCATTTTCTTTGCAACTGATCTTTATGCAATTTTTACACGAGAGTCGCAGTATTTTGAATTCCAAAATATATGTAGAAGATATTATATTATAATTATCAATAAATTCAAAATCTATAAAGGAGCATTCTCATATAATTTTGGTAAACATGATATTTTAGAGAAATCTAATAGAAAACTATTTTAAAATTATGTACGTGTTAAAACAATAATTTATTTCATCGAATATGCAATAATATGGGAGCATTAATTTTTCGTTATAACCGTAAAAATTATTTTCGTGGAGTGTTATAATATGTCATTAACACAGTGCCGACATGAAAAATTAATTATTTATAAATTATTAGAATGATGTATTACGGTTAAAAACCCATTCCTAAAGTATTAATCCCGAAACATTTTGGTAAAGAATTTTCTTTATTTCATTGAAAATATTCTTGATATTTAAAAATATTCATTAAAGACAGAAAACGTAACAAAGACGGTTTAAGAGGAAATACAACCAACAGTTTCTGAAAAGACTAAAAAAATTCAAAAGGAATCAGTTGTAAGAACGTTCGGGATTATAATGATGATTTTAAAAATATGTACCTATTTAAACCAAATTCACGGTCAAATGTTTTTTTCTAAATGTATCGTTGTACTTTAATTCATGCTGAAGCAAGATTTTGTGACTTATTTTGGGTTGTGTATACTAAACAAAACGTCAAGCGTCTTATGAGAATAATTCATTGCAGTGGATCACATCCACTGAATATTTTATTCCTCATCGAAAATATTCCATTCCTACCATCACATGCAAATAAATATGCACCCTTTCACGCGCGTACACTGGCTACTGTATTTATGCATAGTAACTTGCACAAAACTAGAAAGCTATCAGATAAGATCATTTTCCATTTCTGTCCTCAATCCCGGAAACATATCGAGTTCCTTGTTAAAATGTTTATTGGTGATCACGAACTATGAACCAGCTCTTTCAGTATACTTTGTATTATGTTATTTCTATAAATATATAGGGACTTTTGAGAATTTTATATCAAAATTATTCTTTGATTCCACAAATTGGTGACAATCCCTTATAGTCTTTAAGAGAGGGCAGTAGATACATTGTGATGGTTACGCATTTCAATTTTTTTTAATTTCTAAGAGAATTGAAAATGTTTTCGTCAGATTTTATTGAAGTTCATATTGGTAACGTTAGTCACGGAAAGCTCATTAATAAATATGATACATAATTATCAAGAAAAGAGTTGAATAACATATTCGTTTATCAGCTCTTGTCGTTATGTATTTAAATATTAACGTAATGGAATTTTATATTACTGGATTAAGTATAAGAATGTCAAAATTCGCTCTTTTTATATACAATAGACAAACTATGACAGGTAATATTAATCGAGAATTGTAAACTAAGGGAATCATTTGTACATTTACAACGTAGACTTTGCGTAAATGAAAGATTATGTTACTCTTAAATTTACATATATTAAGATTTTATAGATTTGGACAATAACTGGTCATATTAATGTGTACTATAGGCACATGTTATCTTTGAGTTATTTTGTTTTCTAGTTCATTCTCCTAATTATGCTAATTTTAATGTCCTTTCCGGTATAATGTTGTACATTTTATTTGTAACCTCTTATCTCTGCTTAGGGAAATGCACTCAAGATTTTTCTTCGTTTAGAAAATGTACTAAAACTGAATCATATTCGTAGTTGTTAATTGTACTTTTAGGAATAATTGAAATATAATTTCATTCATTAATATTAAATTTTTCTCAACGCTTGAACACTAACAGCACTATTGATTTTTCTATAGAAGAAGACCCTGTGTGAGTTTACAGAGTAATTTGTCATCTCTCAAGCTATAAATTATCAAAATATAATTTCATGTTAACATAAAATAGAAGTAGTAAGACATCTATTGGGATATATTTACAAATTTTATTATTTAATCTTCAAATCATGTCTCTAGACGACATCAACATGTTCAACATCAACTGGAAGACGCCTCCTACTCAAATACCTGGGAGTAGTGGATCTATTTATAAGTATATAAAAACGGCAACACTGACTGTATATATAATTGTGGTGCCAAAGTCTGCGTTTTATGGAAAAATTAAATTCATTCGTTAAATGTTTTTCTCCTCCGAGGACAATATTTTGCAACAGTGTTCGAAATGGTTATTCATCTGTTTGAAGATATATTCTTGGTCAAATCATTGATACTGGGTTTCGGTGTTGTAATAAAGTTCACAAAGATTTAGTGCATTGTTACTGGAATGAAGATTATATTTACATGATTGCAATATATTCAGTTAAAATGACTCTCATTATCACTGTCAAATATATGTTTGCCGTAAGGAGAATAAATTAAAAGACAATCTCAGGAGTGGTGCATAGAAACATGATGTATGAAGCCATTACACTATTTCTCTAGTATTCCACTTCCCTTATATTATTATATAAATGAATGTGGTGAATTACAATATGACGCAACAAAATTTTAGCAGGCAGCGAACTTATACAGCCTTGACATTTTTCATTGTCTTAGGTACATTAACGAAGTAAAATTGCTTAAAAGAGAAGAAATGCATATACATGCATATACATATAGATACACACATATACATATAGATACACACACACACACACATATATATATATATATATATACATATATATATGTACATGTGTATATATATATATATATATATATATATATATATATATATATATATATATATATATATATATATATATATATATATATATATGCATAGCACAGTTTTGTCAGTGAACAGGTCGCGGTCTCAAAGCGACGAAAATATTTTGACAAATGAAATTTAAATGTAGAAGTGAATCTGAGGGCTTTTGTGTGTTATTTGAAATGGCTTATAAACACCTTCCACGCTGCAATCGTTTTCGTTCCAGCACACGATTTCAGATCAGGTCACTTGCTATGCAAGTACATCTATATATATATATATATATATATATATATATACATCGCAAATGTGGCTGTGTGGTACAAAGTCAGGATGTGGTAAGAAGCCGGGTTCTGGATTCAGTTCCACTGCGGGATACCTAGGACAAGTGTCTTCTACTGTAGCCTCACGCCAACCAAAGCCTTGCGAGTGGATTTGGTAGATGGAAACTGAAAGAAGACAATCGTATATATATATATATATATATATATATATATATATATATATATATATATATATATATATATATATATATATATATATATCTTTGTGTGTCTATATATACATATATATATATATCTTTGCGTGTATATATATATATATATATATATACATACAAGCATATGTATATGTGCGTATTCATGTTTAGCCCACCGCTACACAACTGGTGTTGGTTTGTTTATGTCCGTTTTCTCCGCAACGTAGTAGTTCAGATATAAATACTGACTGAATAAGAAAAATCAAAAATAATTTCTGGGATCGATTTGTTCTACAAACCTCCGTTTCGGACCTCCAGCAATGCCTTTCTCCAATGACTGACACAAGTAAAATAATTTAAACGTATATAAATGTCTGTGAGTATGACAATTATCATCAGTATAATTCCCCAGAGATTTGTCTCTCTGCCATAATTAACCTTGGTAACGCCCGCTTATTTAACAATATAATTAAAATGTGGGTGTAGGTGAAAATTTCGGTGATACAATGGCGAAAAAAATAATCATTTGTAATTTATGCTATACGTCTTTGTGCTTTGAATCAAATTTCACTGGTGTTGAAGTCATATCTATGTCCACTTATTGGCATATTAAAATTGGAATACTGATTTCGATTTCATTGACCTAGAATCTCTACCAAAATTTATCAACTATAGTAGAAACTCGCAAGTGAGTCTTGAACTAGGCTCGCAGTGAAAAGAACTATTAATGTATTTCAGTTCATTTATAGAGCCGTTTCAATAAAAACACTATGTAACATGATTTTTTTCCTTGGATAGCAACTATTATCTCCTAATTGCTACCCCTAGAAAGTATGAAAAATGGCTATTTCCTTCAAACTTTGCATTTGCTACATTTATTCAAGCCCCAAATAATCCCTTTCAGCGCATGGTCTTGATGCCTTTCCACTTCTCCTGCTCATTATCATATATTTTGAGCCACTAAGTGGCATGTTCAAACCACTAACATGTAAATCTGTGGTATTGAATAGAATATTTGCTATAACGATATTTCGGTTTCAGCAGCTCAACGCTAAATCTGTAT
The DNA here is from genome assembly GCF_046866305.1 of Octopus bimaculoides. NCBI lineage: Eukaryota > Metazoa > Mollusca > Cephalopoda > Octopoda > Octopodidae > Octopus > Octopus bimaculoides. The sequence continues at coordinate 2,839,640 of NC_142937.1, read as the reverse complement.
GAAATATAATGGAAAATAGGTCAGTCAGAAAGCATTGACGTCCATGTCAAAAAACCACAGTTTTAAAAGAATGGTATTTATTTCCTTTGATATCTTGATAGTGGCAAGTATGAAATAACACTCACTGACCAAAGAAAAAATTAAATGTTGTTATACTTTGTAATCTTGTTTCCAGAAGTCAAGTATCATACCAAATATTGTGTCAAGTAAAATGAACATCATTAATTTCTATCATAATACATATGAGTGGTATACCAGAAACAGTTTAGTAACATCTTACTTGCATCTTATAACCGTCATTGTGTGGACAACAAATCTTGACGGAGGTTGTTTCCGCCTGTATTTTCTCAGAAATTTGAGTCGGTAATATATTCCGTTCAGATACTCATCTACTGATTTAAATAAACAAGAGCATCGAAAACCAGATATCAATAATTTGACCTCCTATAAATCTGCCAAATGTACAGTAAGTACGTTGAACAATTGGATGAGCTTGTGTTACATTTTGACACACGAATCAGGATTTCCTTATTCACATAATTCATCTTTGTGTGAAAAGATAAACTGTTGTGCTTCGTGTTACCATTGTAAGTAGCAGAGAATTATAATGAATGCTACGCCAAAACTCACTCTCTCTGTCTCCCTCTCTTTGTCTTTATCTGTTTCCCCTCTCACACTCTCTTTCCCTCCCTTTCTCTGTCAATATAATGTAGTAAACGTTTTAAACCCTCACGGATTTATGAGGCTTAGTAAGCTTAATAGTTTTAGGTCGAGAAGAGGATATGATATGGATACACTGTACAAAGACAAAGTAATGAATTGTACACGTATGCCCAGCTAGAATATTTCATTTATCATTTTAACCATTTAACTGCAGCCATACTCTGCTAGCACTGTGAAGGTTTTTAGTCGAATAAATCAACCCTAATACTCATAAAAAAAAAACAGTACATACGCTATCGACCTCTTTGCCGAAACACTAAATTACAGCGGATTTAAACAAACCGACACCGGATATCAAGCATTGTGGGGGAACAAACACAGACACAAAGTACACATGCACACATACGCACACTACGGTACACACACACACACACACACACACACACACACGGTCGGCTCAGGGATCGAAGACACGCAATTTACATGCAGTAGGACCATGCAGTCAGGAAGTAAACTTATTACCAGACAGCAAATTTCTACGCCTGTGTACAACTTCTTTTACTGAATTCTTCAATAATTCTAAACAAGTTACATTTATTAGTACGTAACAGTTATTTACTTGCTGAATTTCTAATTTGCAATTTTATATCTGTAATGAAGAATTTGAAAATACGGAAACCGTTGAAGAAATTAAAACAAAAATATGGCTTTAATTTTATAATGTACTACCTTTCAATGGTATTATCCTCTCATCGTCTTTAGATGTAATATTCATACATATATTATCACCATATAATTATATTTCAACAGGACTCTGAATTCTAGTACTAGAAATAATGCTATTCATTTCCAATTCAGACTAGATTATGTTTACATTACATTACTATGCATTAGGACGAATAGAAAATTAAGTTGTTGAAAGTGATATTTTACTTCAGATATACGGAAAACATTAGCAACTTGAAGCCTTATGAATTATATCTATTATAGTTTTATTCTCGAGATAAGTTTGTTTAGAAATGTTATTAGACAAACCAATGGTACATAATAAATAGAAATTGTAGGAAAGTAAATATTTATAGGCGCATGAGTGGATGTGTGGTAAGTAGCTTGCTTACTAACCACATGGTCTCGGGTTCAGTCCCATTGCGTGGCACCTTGGGCAAGTGTCTTCTACTATAGCCTCAGGCCGACCAAAGCTTTGTAGGTGGATTTGGTAGACGGAAACTGAAAGAACACCGTCGTATTTATATACGTGTGTGTGTGTGTGTGTGTGTGCGTGAGTGTGCGTGTGTGTCTGTGTGTGTGCGTGAGTGTGCGTGTGTGTGTGTGTGTGTAGGTTTGTGTGTCTGTGTTTGTCCCCCCCCCCCAACATCGCTTGACAACCGATGCTGGTGTGCTTACATTTCTGTGACTTAGCGGTTGCGCTCAAGAGACCAATAGAATAAGTACTAGGCTTACAAAGAATAAGTCCTCGGGGATTGATTTGCTCCACTGAATGCGGTGCTTCAGCATGGCCGGAGCATGGCCGCAGTGAAATCACTGAAACAAATAAAAGAAAACATTTTTTAAATTCTTATTCTTGAAAATCCTTAAAATTCTACTTGGGATTGCATAATGATAAATGTCCAATCTTCGAACATCTTGTATTTTATGCTTTTAGACATTACAGATTACGTAGCGTTTCGCATGTACTTTCAGTACTTCAAATTCAGACATAAAATACATTATTATGAAATGAATTTTTTTGTATAATTTGGAATATTTCGAATTAATCGTTTCCAAAAGAAAAGTTACCTTTCTTCAAATTATTTTACTAAATATTTAAATTCAGACGCAGTGTAGGACTTCGAATTATAGGGTATTAACATAACGTTGGCTATTCTCATGTATGTATGTCGCATAATATGTTTAACGTTGTTCAAAATCAGTGCCAATAAGCTATTGTTTATGAAACAGTTAACTTCCAAAATCTGTCTTGAAAATATTTTGAATGTACTGGCGATATGTGAAATGCATGGAACCGCAATATTTAAAGGTTTATTTCATTCAGTGAACATAAGGGATTTTACTTATATGCAAAGGAAATAATATATTAGAAATTAAAAGCTCAAATATTTGTTTATCTATCTCTGGAAAAAGAACAATAAATATCAGCAAACTGCTTGATGTTCCATGATCAGAAATATTCTCCAATCAATAGATAAACGATATCGATTTTAATGGTAGGGTGAAAGATGGGAAAGTGATTTTCGTTCAGATTACTCGAACATTAGTTAATTTGAATGTTTATGCATGAATGCATGCAGTGACGGAAAGAGAGAGAGGGGGGAGGAAGAGAGGAAGAGAGGCAAAATGCGTGCATATGTGACAGTGTTTGCAAAATATATATGATGAGAAATACAACATGGTTTGCTGGCTCTGTTATCTGCATGAATACAACTTACTCTAAGAAGTTCGTCATCTTGTATAACATTGTCACTGACTCCAAAGCAAAATTCATGCTTCAGCATAAATTAAAGAACAATAATGCTTTTAGAAAAAAACATTACTGTGTCATTTTGGCTAAGAAACACATTTTATATTTCATGATTTAATCTGGAATGCTTTTACATCTGCTTGAGTATATTTTGGAAATCGTTTTACGGCTTCATGATTTTAAGCGTAATGTTCTAATTTTTTTCTTTCTCTTGTTAAATAGTCCGGTAAATAGATTCATTTGAAACTGGCTATCTCTCCTCTTAAATTGCCCGTACACACCTTGCTTGAACAGGTTTTTCAGTATGCTCGATTACCGTATATACACTTAGTGACAAACGCACATTCATATTTTTATATATATTTCTACATGATCATATTTATGTGGTTGTATGTGTGTGTGAGTGTATGCGTGTGTGTGTGATGGTATGTCTGTTCATCTGTATGTTTCTGTCTCTGTGAATGTGTGTGTATACATATATCTATCCATACCTACATATGTGCGATTTTATGCGTGGTTTTGTGTGTAAATATATAGGCGTGATGTTTATACTCGCACATACACATAGTAAGCCATTTGATATTGTCTTTTGCGATATATGATATGAAATCAATCTCCCATATCCTGAAGTAATATAAAGATTAAAGCTTAAAAAAGAATATTTGATCGATTAGTAAGAAAGTGACAGGTGCTTTGAACTAGTGAAGCATATATAAATCAATTGATAATTATTATCATTATTATGGTAGTTCAAAGGTGACAGTTTGGCAGAGACGGGAGACCGTCGGACGACTAAATGTGTTACAGAAGTTAGTTTGCTCACATTCCTTTATAATTTTCATAATTTCAAAACCATCGAATTACAGATCTTTCCTCTAGGTTCGATAAAATTATTATCATTTACATCGTTGCTGTGATCGAATCAATTGCCTATGTGAGACTTGTGGATGTGCATATACTTTAACAACTAACATATTAAGCAATAGAGAACATATATCAATAAACGGTTATTTACATGAAGATAAAAAGAAATCTTATATATGACAGCCTGATCCTAAGCAAATATTTAAATAATCTTGAAATAATTTCAACAATTATTTCCAAATAAATATTTATATATATATATTTATATATATATATATATATATATATATATATATATATATATATAGGTGAGAAAGTTGGTATGTGAAAGCACGTGGTTGGATGTATAAAAGATAATAAGAGTGAAAAAACTACAGAAGGCTTGTGTTACATGGTTAAAGTATGTATTTAAAATATGTCAGAAAAACGTTATAAAATCTTTTTGGTATATAAACATTGTATTTTGAGAAATAACCGGTTTCGTGTTGTCTTTTCAAATTTCTCTACTTCATTGTAATCACACACATATATATGTGTGCGCGTGTGTGTGAGTGTATGTATGTGTAGATAGATAGATAGATAGATAGATATAGTCGTACACATTCACATATAAACCTACGCACAGAAACACCTACACACAGAATCCTGCAATTTGTGACGCGTATTTCACTCACTCAGGACAAGGCTTGCCGAACCGCTACTTTACGTAGACTTAAAAACTATAATATCGGCTGTCAAGCGATGGTTGGGGGACAAACACAAGCACAAACATCAAAATACATACACACACACACACGCACACACACATATATGTGTGTATATATATATATATATATATATATATATATATATATATATATATATATATATATATATATATATATACATATATATATATATATATATATATATATATATATATATATATATATATATATATACATATATATATATATATATAGGTTAGTAGAGTTATAATCTTTGTTTCAGAAAATAATAATAGAAGATCATCAGCTTATTCAAGAAATGAAGAGGCTTGCTGTTATTGTGGTTATAGAGGCGGAGCATAGCGATTTAGAAATATTTCGATTTTTGAAAGTTGACAGATCTTTCAACTACAAAGTTTGTAAGGATTTAGGGACTGAAGATGGAAACGTATCACCGATTTCAAAGATTTATCCAGCAAGTTCAACAGACTATTGCTTACAATCCCAGAAAGTCCATGAGGTCAATTGCAACAGATCTTCATGTATCTTACAAATACATCATGGGCTTAATTTACGTACGTGTCCAATTCGATTTCACTATATGAGAAGAAAGGAAGTGGGGTCTAAATATCTACAGACACGCACAAAATCCTATTTACACAGACTTTCCTTATACCTACAACAGGATGGGGTGTTGTTTCACAGACACACTCGTACGTATACAAGTATCGGTACACACATGTGCATACACTCAAATCGGCATACTATATATATATTGATAAAGGGCAAATACCCCGAAAGCGATTTGTGGGTGCTGAATCAGCAAGGGATAGTTGATGACCTCCCCTGTTCGAAGGTGTTATGGACGCAGATTCGTACGTAACATATTTAGCTAGAGGCGATGACCTCTCGGAGCTAATTCACAACAGCATTCGCCATATTTCTCTGGACTGCCACATTAGCTTGGCGATAAATATTAATAATAATCAGTACTGCTGCCGTATCTCTCCTTTAGAAAGATTTAGAAATAATATTTCTATTTTTTATAAATCAGTGAATGTGTTCTACCACTGAATATATGTGAATAAACCATCAACAAATGTGGTCAACAGCAACGCCTGCTAGGTTTAGCAACTGCATATTGACAAGGGGCAAATAACTCGAAATCGGTCTGTGGATATTGAACCAGCAAGGGAAAGTCGATCACCTCCTGTGTTCGAAGGCGTTATGGACGTAGATTTGTGTGTGACATAGATAGCTAGAGGCAATGGCCTCTCGGAGTTAATTAACAGCAGCATCTGTCCTTATTCTCTGGACTGCCACGTTAGCTTGGCGAATACTATTAATATATATATATGTATATATATAATAATATAGATTTAATCAAAAGATTAAATGTGGTACTTAAAATGCTTGAGGCACCAGAATTTGGTAGGATAAAAACCAAAAACAAAATCAAGAGATTTGGTGAATAAAATTTGAAGTTAAGTAACAAAAATTCAATAGGTTTTAGCAGTACGTACGTTTCGTACAAGCTTCATTTATTCATGTAGTGAGAACACCACAGAATATACAATGAAAATGTACTCCTCAGCTGCATAGTGGAGTTTCATTTTAGAAAGTCATTTTGAAGATGTTTGCAAAACACAAGAGTAAGAGAAGAAAACACATCTCGACTATGCTGCTGTTTCACAGACAAATATGTATATATATACATATATATATATATGTATATATATATATATATATATATATATATATGTGTGTGTGTGTGTGTGTGTGTGTGTGTGTATGTGTGTGTGCGTGTGTGTGTGTGCGTGCGTGTGTGTATGTATATGTGTATATATATATATATATATATATGTGTATATATATATATATATATATATATATATATATATATATATATATATATATATATATATATATATATGTGTGTGTGTGTGTATACATATATGTATATATATGTGTGTCTATATATTTGTGTATATGACACAGACAGTAATACTTTGAATGTTATATATTGACAGTGATAGGAAACTGATAAGCTCATTACATAGACGCTACTGTCCAGTGAGCAGACAGAGGCAGCGCATACATAGCGTGTCTAGACACACGAGTCTAGACTCGTGTGTTATTGAACTCACATCCAAAGTAAAGTTACATACATTCTCGTTTGATATATATGTTGTCACTTTCGCAGAACAGAGTGTGCACCTGCATTTTACCTTGGTCACAACATCCATGTTGTTAGCACTATTGTATAAAGTTCCATCATTTATCTCGGTACGCGAATGGTTATCCCAAGCTGATGCCTGCCAGTGGCTTGTTCATGCAGAATTTTTATTGAACTTAAGTTATTGTTGCCCTTTCTATGTCAGTGAAAATGTATGTAATATCCTGTATTGTCTTGTTGATGTCACACTAACTGTGTGATCATCTGCATTCTGAAGTTCAATTAGCAATGCATTTATAAGGTTTATTTTGACATCGAGTCTCCTAGGATTTTGGGGGTACTTATATGTGTGGTACAAGAGCTGGAAGTTAATAGGCATTTGCTAAAGTGAGTTCATGGAAGTAAAGAAGCTCGGGGCAATCTACATATTCCATCATTATTCTTCTCACTTTAAATTGTTCTGTTGTCGAAGAATTGGATAACGCTTTGAATTGCACGTTTTTGTGCAGAACTCCTGCTCAAAAACATGTAATTCAAACTTGCGATGCAGTTTTTGCTGATAATCTAGTTTTGAAAGTTTTTCCTTGCGAGAGTTACTATTTACAGAATCAAATGTAGTAAATGAAAATCATGTACAAAGACCTATGTTGTTCACAGCATTTTGAAGAGAAAACAAGACTATACAAATGCTGTTTCTCCACAATCAAAAGCGTGACTGAGATTATTACAACTGAATCTCCAGTATTGAGATACATCAGTTGAGCAAAATTCTGGTAATAATCTGGTTATCTCCATTCAAAAGCATATTAGTAATAGTTGCATCTCTGGGATCCCTATGTAACTTCTCACATTTAAATTAGGATAAGCAGTGCACCTTAATTCTACATGTTTTGGGCCCGGATTGTGCAGGACCCAGTCTTATGCCCCGTTTTAAGAAACGAATCAAGCTTGTGATCTTGCAGTACGATTGAGTAAAGCTAAACCGTTCAGCATTAGCCATTGTTCAAAACTGTTTTCATGGACTCGCTCAGTAGCAGCACGTAATCGCAAATACGTCTTTGAAATATTCTTTTTCGCTGTTGTTCATGGGTATTTGGTCTTTTGTACACTTTATAGATTTTAGGGAGCACGGTTATATATCGTCTTGGTTACTCTGAATAAACATATGATATGAATATCAGCTAATTACCTCGCAAGCCTTTTGGATGTTCAACAATTATTCTTCACAGCAAGTTTTTATTTCTATGCAGCAAGCTTTCCTATTTGGCAAACATTATTTTTCATTCATTTCTTTTCTCCCGCCGGTAGGTCAAATTTTCACTTGTTTTCAATTGTTTTCCAAAACTGTTTGATTTATGTATTAGTCTTAACAGTGTCTTAGAATTTGAATTGCCTCGTATACCAAGTTCGGAGAAGGTGCCTATACACTGGCCTATAATGGGCACCATGGACTTTCATTGGTGTCGAAACATTCTGCTGATGAGTAACACAGTATTGTTTATTTTCTGCGGAAGTTGCTCTGCCTTAAATCGATCTGGGAGAGTTTTCATTTTCAATGTATATGACATCATTGCTGCTACTTAGATTATTTTGGAGTGAGGTGATTTGCAGTGGTATATCGCACTAGTTACTAGAACATCCAGCATTCATCGGTTCGTGTTAGATGTATGTCCTTTCAAATGCAGGGATACATGTTGATATAAGTAATTATATATATGACAGAAGTATCATCGTCCATTCGGCCACAAACCCTATTATGTTAATTGAATATATATGTAAATCCATTGGAAGAACACACGAGAATTTCTAGTGTAATCGAGAAGGACAATATAACTTTAATTCAAGCTGTCACTTGATTGGATGCATAGGTCAACCGAATGCTGGACCATTGATTTCCCAACTTACTATTGTGCTCACAAGTGAATGAATAAAACTCAACGCGAAGAGGCAAAAAAGTATTTCAAAACGTCTATAAATGGAAATTGAGGTAAAAATGAGGGATTTCGGTGATGATAAAGAGTCGTTAACAAATAACCAACGGAAGTGCAACGGATGGTATATTATGGGGCCCCAACAAAGTTGACATAAAAAATGTTAAAAAGATTTAAAACATCATCCTTCCATCAGTTTCATTGACGAATGTTTGATACAACCGATGCTATTGTATAGCTTCGATTTTCGCCGGGGCATAATACAACACCATCATGATCAAAAGCTTTCCAGCTGTGAACTTGTGTGTGTGTGTGTGTGTGTGTGTGTGTGTGTGTGTGTATGTGTGTGTGTGTGCGTGCGTGCGTGCGTGCGTGAGTGTGTGTTCGCACGCGCATATGGCGTAGTGGTTAAGAGCACGGGCTACTAACCCCAAGATTCCGAGTTCGATTCCAAGCAGTGATCTGAATAATAATAATAATAATAATAATAATAATAATAATAATAATAATAATAATAATAATAATAATAATAATAATAATAACAACAACATCGAAAAATACCTTAGGAATGAGAACCCAGGTTCGAAATTTCCCCAATACACCTGATGAAGGCTGGAGGGTATATCAGCCGAAACGTTGTGTTAGCAACAAACAAGATGAGGGCAAATATCCGTCAATTGTAAATAATGTAAATAATGTACATAATTCCTCATCTCTTAAATATAGAACTGTATGCACTGAAAATATTTCTGTAGCTTTCTATCGATCTTAAAATAAGAAGAGAAAAGCTGCAGGGAATGTACTTGAGAAGATGAAGGGAACTCATAGAGGGATTTAAATGGAAATGGATTCTTAATTTTGATTCACGAATATGTTTGCAGATTGCGCTAAGAGAGTAAATAATTATAACTTGGCGGAGATCTCTGCCAACAATAGAAGTAATCGGGAACACATATTTGTATAAGATTCTATTAATACGAAGAGATATCACAAAGAGTAGATTGAGAGAATCGTTAATCTTTCAAACAAAATGTGTTGGTGCTTTTAAATATTTTTCTACATGAGTTGTATTCTAATTCCGTCGATTTCACCTTTCAGTTAGTTATCAAGGACTGATAACGTAATATACCCTTTCTCGAAAATATGTGGTTTTGCCAAAATTAGAAACCAAGATAAGACAGAACCATCTGAACGCCCGCCGGGCAAAATGCTTAGCGGCATATCGTCTGTTTTCACGTTTTCAGTTCAAAGGCTGCTGAGGTCAGCTTTGCTTTTCATCTTTTTGAAATCGATAAAAGAAGTACCAGTTGAACACTAGGGTTGATGTAATCAACTTAAACCCTGCTCCGTAACTGTTCGACTTGTGCAAAAATTAAAAGGCATCATTAGAAATCAATATTAAGAGATAACAAAATCTTTGATTCTTAAGAAACAAAGTTAAAAATAAATTTTAAGAAAAATATTCATGTTAACTCTGTCTTATATACGTTTTCAAATTGAAATATATTTATAACGAACATTTGCTATTGCTGTAGTCAGTTGTGTGGTGTTGTCTAACGCAAGGTCATCACTGATGGCACATTTCTATTTTCGAATCCACTCCACGCTTCTCTATGCCAACTTATTTTCAAGCATAATACATGTAGGATAGTGGAGAGTCATTTTGATATTCCTGCAATGAATTTGTCCAGAAGTAGATGATAGTGGCCAATGTCAACTAAGAAAGAAAAGAAATAAAGAAAAGAAAAGCAAAAAAAAACTGGTGTACAGTTAAGTGAGTATGTTTGCCTTCGGGAGTCAGGCTGGTTATGTGGGGTAGATTTTCTTCTTGGCCATAATTGGGGGCTCCTATGTCTAAAGCCTTTGAATTGATTATTATCATACTAACTATACGAAAGACAACGATGACCACATTGAAACGTCATTCTCTACCTCTCCCTCCTCCTGGTGCTTATTATCAAAAACATCATCAAGAGCAAATTGATAAGAGCGTCTTTTGCATTAATAATGACACTAAATGTATCAACAACAATGCAACGAGAGAAGAGTTTTGAGTGTTTCTATGGACAGTTCGAAATATTTCAGATTTAAATACAGCAAATATTTTATATAAGACTTAAATTTTTAAAATAATGGTTGTATCGTATTTATGTGAAGAAAAAACATTATTTCCGTTACCAGACTACCTACCTCAGTAAATCAAAACGTGTTTAGTATCTTATAACAACATTTAGATGGTCAGGTCATCTCTCACGTATGAATGATACCAGAATTCCGAAGCAACTTCTGTTTGTCCAATTCCCAAAAGGAAGGTCAGATTGCAGGCAGCATTCCTTTTCTTCCTGGGGAAAGAGAGCATCAGAATTCAGGAACTCGCATCAGTCCTTCTTCTCCTCAGTTCAAAGATTTAAGTTGACTCCAGCATCGGGACGAAATTCGCACACGCATGAAGCCACACAGGCGAAGTTCTGCTCCTCTAAATGGAAACCTTCCCTTTCATTGCGGTTTTGAGGCACGAAGCAAAGCAGGCCTTGCCGTCCACTCAACAAAGTACCATAGGAAAAGATCCACAAGCACTCAAGCAAACTCAGTCTTGAAACTTGTTCCATTTGCCAAAAGGTTTTCAAGGCACTATAATACATGATGAACGGTTAAATATATATACTTATATATATATATGTTTGGGTCCTAACATGTCACTAAATTATAAGCCTAAAGACTTAACGAACTTTTACCTTTTTCTCTTGCATTTTCCTTTTCCTTTCCTTTCCCCTTCTCTCCTATTTGTATTACTCTAAATCATTCTGACGATGTTTGTTAAATGGAACGAGATAAATGCAAATTTACTCCGATTTGATAAACAGAAACAGCTGTAAATGTTTCTGAACTACAATTAAACTATGACTTTCTAATACCAATGGTCAGCTTTTCATTGTTTATTATTGCTGCTTTTCTTTTCTGTATATATTAAACCACGGTTTTACCTTTAAATTATCAACTACTGTATACCTTACAGTTAGGACTATACATAGTGAAGTAATTCACCAGTAGTGCCTACAGATACATTTATCCCTTAGACGGTGGCATACACTCTAACTCATATTTTTCTTAACATACACATAAATATATACATACATACACACTAATATGCATAAATATATAAAGTGTGTATGTATTTGTACATATACACATACATATGCGTACATACTTATGCATGTCAGTACAAAGTACGCCATGTCTTGCCTAGCAAAATTAACTGCACGGAAGGTGATGCTTTTGCTGGTGCATAAACACACACTCACACGCATATATATATATATATATATATATATATATATATATCAACAAGCAGTCTCAAGTAGTCAGAGGAAGACACAGGATGTGTATAACGAAGGGAAATCGGAAATCAGCTTAGTGCACATTAGAAATAGTTTTCTCACTGTGAATGGTCACACTGTCTCTGAAAGTGAAACAAGCTTAATTGGTTCCTTTGGACAAACAAACATATATGTTGTAAGGTATTTAATAAGTGGCTACGATATTTGACACCATATACGGCGACCGCTTATGTTAGACTATCCCCCTTGGCTCCAAAATATGTAGAATGCTGGTGTGTGAATTTAATGATGTGGAATAATAAGTCGTTACGAGTATGGTAGTGATGATGATGCTGGTTTATGGAAGTTAAGAAGAAATTATAAACTTTTGTGCTCTCTGAAGGTAACTGATATCAGTAACCAATTAGATATGGTAATTTTCAAACCAATGTAGAAGGAAGTCTTTGTGTTTGACTTGTGGCAACACATATTTCTATCTGATACCATATAATAACATAGCATTGCTGTATCATGCCCAAGGGATATTTAATCAAATTTGAAAAACTATTCCTTCGGTTCTACAGGGAATACTTGGTCAAACGATGTTTATGCTATTGCCACTCAGCTCCGATCTTAGAACCATGTCTAGTATTGCGCTAGAAATCCGGGAGGACAAGATGTGTGGCTGTCATTTATGGCCGAGGCTTCCTGCACAACTCATCCTCTTATAAGGCTGAACAATATGAATTCATCCAAGTCTCACTAGAATTAGAATGTCATAGGTTAAAATAAAGTAGTATGCGTGTGTAAATTTATCAAATTATTTGTACTCCGCGGTGGTAGTCTAAGTAACAGACCTAACTCCAAGACTAGCGGCAGCGAGAAGCGGAAGAAGAAGAAAGTGGTACTGAATGATGTCAGTAGCAGGAACTTTGCTACTAACGACAACAACAGCAATAGCAACAGCAACAGCAGCAGTCGCAGGCAACAGAGGTTACTGCCGGTTTCTGCTGCCACTATCGGTGTGGAAAGAGATCATATAGATGATGAAGACGATGCCGATGACGACGATGAAGAAGGAGGATACTGTTGCTGTTTTAGCTGCTGTCAACGACGATGATAGCAACACAATCGGGGTACGGCAGAGGCGACGACGCCGTCTCCATCCCACCAGTAAATCTACGTCCATCAGCGACGGCGCACTGGTCGATGCCGGTGATGAAAACGATGAGTTTGTTGAAGACCAAAACGAGGAAGAAGAAGCGTATGAAGATGAAGAAGATGGCGTAGAAGGCAATGATAACGTGTCATTTCAAAAACTGGATATATTCAAGATAGAGCATATGGCTTGAAGAGAGAGTCGATGTGGCGTAGAGATGTCGATCTTTGAGTATTCCGTACATCCTGTAACTGTCCCCGAGCATTTCAGTACAAATAAATAACTTAATACAATGGACGTAAGTGTAGTTATATATATATTTGTACACACATAGTTACAACTACATATGTATATGTGTGCGTATCTGTCTATCTATCTATCTATCTATCTATCTATCTATCTATCTATCTATCTATCTATCTATCTATCTATCTATCTATATATATATATACATATATATATATATATATATATATATTTGTTGTTGTACTTGGGGATGGTCATATTGCCAGTTTAGCCAATAAAAACACACGCACTGTATAGTTGATGTTTGTTGACGACTCAACAAACACCAAATATACAGTGCGTGTGTTTTTATTGGCTAAACTGGCAATATGACCATCCCCAAGTACAACAACATATGTTTCAACACACGATTTCACATCAAAAAATCTTGCAAAACAAATATGTAAACGGAACAACGCGAGCCTTAGCCAGGCTAGCAAGATACTGAAAGACACTGTATGCAGTTGCCTACGGAAAACCGTGACGGCTCAACAAACACCAAATATACAGTGCGTGTGTTTTTATTGGCTAAACTGGCAATATGACCATCCCCAAGTACAACAACATCTGTTTCAACACACGATTTCACATCAAAAATCTTGCAAAATAAATATGTATATATATATATATATATATATATATATATATATATATATATATATATATATATATATGCACATATATAAATCCATGTATGTATAATTTTAGTGGTGAGTTGTATTTTCTTTTTCCGTTATAAAGAACTACAAAATCTGTGTGTCCGAAAGTGAGCTGTGACATAATATTGTGGTAATTTACTTTGGAAATTAAATTGACAATTATTACTGATTTTGACTGAATCGTATTTTGTCACGAAAACCAAATGAAGATTTTCACGTAATTCTTCTAATACATGTTAAGTAACTGGAGAAGATGTGGAGTAATTCACTTATTTAGAAACGGAATGCTCATTGTCGAAAGCAACTGAAAGTCTTTCACCTTACACATTCTAAGTGTGTGTATTTGTATGTGCATGTGCGCCTATTGTTTTGTGACAAACGTGTTTAAAAGCTGAAGCCTAAAAAAAAACCAATGCTTTCTAACAGAAATGCTATGTGTTATACATTTGTTCTGCTGAGTTACACAGTCAAAATCCCTCTTTATTTCTTGTTATCAAAAGTTTGGTGAATCAGCGTTTGGTACATCGAAGCCATGTAAGCAATGATGCTATTATTGAAGAATTATGTTAAAAAGCAAAAATAATAAAATTATTCACTCAGTGAATAGTAGTGTATTTCAATATATTTATTTCCAGCATCCAGACAGCAAATGTTAAACGGTTGCTATGTAATATCTTTTTGGCGTAGCCATCACAAGACTGATCGTATTTTCCCTTTCATTCTATTAATTTCCTCTTGAATCTTGTATGAATTATTTATTTTTGCATGATTTTCATGGAATAATTCTTCCCATAAATCTAAGTGGGTTCTTTTTTATATTTCTTCTAAGTTGTTAAATATTTCAATCCATAGTATGTTTATTATAATACTGGCGATTCAATTTTGCTCCTCTGAACTAGTCTGTAGCCACGATTTTTGATTGCTCTATACTTATTTCCATATAACATTCATTCTTTTTACATCACAAAACATTGATCTTTTATCCCGAGTTGATCATTGCATCATCTACTTCTCCTAGTGTTCTCTATTATTATTCTGCATTAACATTCTTTACATTTCTACCTTTTTCTGTACGATACTTATCCATTCAAATTTAGTCATTCCTGTATAAGATGCCACTGTAAATTCTGGTTCTTTATGATATGTCATTCACGTCAGCATCCATTTTCCCATTTCATTAATATTTGTTATAAGTTCTTTCTCTGCCAAACACGAAATTCTCTTTGGAGATTCATTTAATCAATCAATCTAGCATTTCAGATCCTCTTTATGGTATTAGAATGTTTAGATCTTTACAACAGTCTTCCATTTAGTCATGGTATCTAAGATGTACCTACTGGTTTACTGGTTTACCGTAGTTATTCCTTCCACTACCTGCAGAGAGAAAGCATAGATGTCATTTCTGTGCTGGCGTTTGTGATACTAGAAATATCTTAACATCAGAGCATTGTTGTAGAAAATAAGTTGAAACCATCTGATAATAGTGAGCAACACCGCTAGACTTATACAGTTTGCACACGAAGCAGTGTATGAATTACAAAGATCTAGTAGGCCAATTCAGATGTTTATGGAATACTTCAGACCTGTAAAAAAATATTTTCATTACCTTTAGAATGCAAACAATTACATTCAGCAACGTGTGGTAAAAATCTGACAGCCATTTTAAGGGGCCCTGTCAACCTTGAAATGACTTTGGAAGGGATCGAAAATCAGAAGAAACTATCTACTGATTGCGTGTGGGCAGAGCTCCACACAAGTCAAATATATTCCTAATATATTTAAATTGATGTAAATGCTTGTTGAATTCCCCAAATGCCTCAGCCTACCTACTACATATTTGTTTGAACTTGGCAGCATCACAACCTGCTGATAGATAATTTCTACAACCAGTCAGTAAAACGAAATACCCGTTGGTTCATTGCAATAAGGGCGGTGATATATTTCCTCCCATTCCTCCATCTGTCGAACGTGGCTTTACTAAGAATAGATCGCATAAATGCCACGCAGCTTCGAGTCACAACAACTTCAGGTCACTAGTCATAAATAAATATGTTGGTTACCAGTTTCCTATCCACAGAAATATCTGTTCATTTTCAATGATTATGAGATCTACTTATTTCCAAGACGATAGGTATTATGCGACGGATCAATGGTGTTATTTCGGAAATATCTTGATTTCACAATTACGGAACGTCTACTTTGACTTAGAAAGTAAGTTGATATTATTGGATATAAGAAGTAGCGAAGTGAGTTCCGTCATACTTCTACAAGAACGAGAGAAGCAGATTTGTTCAGGCGCCTGGACCCTTAGTGTAAAGTATGATATCTGGTGGTTGTGGCGACCGAAGCACAATCTTAGCCGCACGTCTTAATTGTGCCAGGGTAGCTGATATGAAATTGGATACAAAAGACATGGAAACCAACATAGATGTTTTCAAATGACAGATAACGCCTTGTTTACCTGAGTGTGACAAAATGGACGTGGAAAAATCGGATCTCTCCATCGAAATCCCCTCTCTCTCTCTCCCTCGCTCTCTCTCTCTCTCTCTCTCTCTCTCTCTCTATCTATCTATCTATCTATCTATCTATCTATCTATTCCATTCTGTGAAAGAGCATAAGCTCGAAACATTAAAGACTTTTTCAATTCTCGATCGTTACACTAGTACATCTGTTTGTTTTCTGCACCACCTGTCTTCCTCTTGTCTTTTTTTTTTGTGAATTCTACCTATATATATATACATACATTTGATATCCGTCATATTTACATTCGATGGATATTTGTCCTCATCTTTTTGCTGTTAACACAACGTTTCGGCTGATATGCCCTCCAGCCTTCACCAGGTGTCATGGGGAAATATCAGCCGAAACCTTGTTAACAACAAACAAGTTGAGGACACATATCCGTCAAATGTAAATAATGTAAATAATGTACATAATTCATCATCTCTCATATATATATATATATATATATATATATATATATATATATATATATATATATACATATATATATGTTTGTCTGTCTGTTTCTCTGTCTATCTACAGCTACCTCTCTCTCTCTCTCTCTCTCTCTCTCTCTCTCTCTGCGTGGGTATGTATGTATGCGCGTGTGCGCGTGTGCGTACAAGCGTGTGTGTTTCCATGTATCTACTTTTCTTACATGATTTTATATTTTTGGTATCTTTAAGAGTTAGATTTGGAAATTAAGTGGTTTTGACTACGGAACCTTTAGTGGGTGTCTCTCATAATGTTTTCCTTCTGGCTAGGATGTCACATAAAAGATTTTGTTCAGCAACTATGCAACAGTATATCATAGAAATATATCGATGTATGCATACATATAGTGACACACGGACATACAGTGTGCTGTGAACCAATACGCAAAAATGAATATAACAGTGACATTTTATTTAACAGATATATTTACCAAAATTACATGAAAATATTTTGAAATACTATTTATTAGATAAGACAATTTATTATATAAAATACTAGTATATAAAATACTATTTATTATATAAAATTGCCATTGACGTCAACCCAGGCCTCAAGACGGCTTCTGAATCTCCTACAACCCCTCTGAAAGGTATCCTCCTTTAAGTTTGTGAATGCGGCCATAATAATTGCCTTCAGTTCATCTTTCATGTTACAAGGAGTTTTGTTGGTCTCTCGCTCACCTACGCCCCACACATAATAATCAAGGGGGTTGCAGGCTTGGGTATTAGGTGGCCAGATCTTATTATGGGCGATGTGGTCGGAGATTTTGTCTGTAAGCCGTGTGTGCGGAGTCCTGTTGCTAGTCATAGGGTTTTCCAGCAGCCACACTCTTGACCCAGATCAGCACTACCACCTCCAGGGATTTGACATAGGCCACTGTGTTGAGTCTGAGGCCATGTGGGATGATGAATGGAGGCATAACGTCGGCATCACTAGTGATGAATCCAAACACCATAATGTTGACTGGATGTTTCATTTTTATCACTCTCAGTACGTTTTGGAGACACAGCAATCCAACGGTTGTTCTGTGTGTGTTCACCATCGGATCCTGGCAGAAATGCTTCTCGTCTGAGAAAAACAAAGGCATTTCGGTTGGAAGGGATGCTTGAGTTTGTTTAAAAGCTTCGTAGCACGGTCTTACCTCTTGTCCGAGATAGCTGAGGTTAAAAATTTGCTCTATCTCATCTTGTATGAGAAGTACTGAATGTCTTCATGCACAACCTGCCCGATAAGAAACTTAGACACGTCCATATACCTGGTAATGATCCTGATTGACTTCGTGGGGTCATTGTCAATCATGGCCTGGAGCTCAGCAATAAATTCAGGAGATCTTTTGTTATTAGAACGATCACAGTACGTTTTCTGCGCTGCCGTGCCTTCGTAATCGCTATTAGACTCATCGAACTCTTTCCGAATGCTCTGCAGTCCTCATATTGACACCCACACACTCTAAAATGTTCGTATTGGAGCTTCCGGCGCGAATGTCAATCAGTACAGTATGTCGTTTCCAAATTTCTGCTGGCAGAGCGAATGTTGTCATAGTGCTGATTTTCTCATAGATGGTGCCCAACTGACGCTACTATACTCTCTAGTCAACGAAATAAAAAGCAAACAATGTGCATGTGCGAAATTAAAAAAATATATAATGGCACCAATTTAATAATGATTACCTTTATATAGTATATACCTCAGCATAAGAATGTGAATTTGTGTGTCAATCTTTATAAGTTTGTAATGTGGCAGCTGGTTATACTGTGACCCTTGAATTAGACACGTTTGTCAGTGCAAGGATCGGTGAAAATAATTGCCAAATAGAACCGTTAGTGTGTTTGTCATGAATTATCTAAAATTGACTGTTTAAACTGGTGTCTTTGTACGTTGGCAATCCAGTGATTTAGTGATCGAAAAAAAAAGGCTGGCGTAAACATGTGTAAGCACTTACTTTTGTTTAATACTTAATCTATTTGTTCAATATATTTCTGCAACGATTATTTAACGGAAATGTTTATTACAATTTTTTACAAGTCCCTTTCACATACTCTATAAATATCAATACTGAAATAAAGATGGATGCGCAGACCAAATGTCATTGGCACCATCTATACTTGCACTCATGCATATATATTTGTAGATATATACATACATATAATATCTATATATGTGTAGATATATATATGTGTGATGTGTGTGTATGAATATACGAGTTTATACACACACACACATATATGCATATGTATGTATATAAATATATATATATATAAATGTATATATACATATATATATACGTATACATACATATATATGTATGGATGTATGTATATATAGAAATATAGAAATATATATGATATATATGTGTATGGGGTTGTGTGTGTGTGTGCGTGCGTGTGCGTGTGTGTGTGTGTGTGTTTGTGTGTGTGTGTGTGTGTGTGTGTGTGTGTGTGTGTTTCTATATTTGTTTTCTTGTATGAAGTGAATGAAATTATTCATTTACGTGTTCAGTGTATTTGAAAGCCTCATACAATTTCTAATTATAGGCTGTTGAAATTTGGAGATCAACGTAATCACGCTTAAAACGAATTTAATTCAGTTTAGAAGGGAAAAAAACAGAGAGACGCCTGTGTCATAAACCTTATAATTCAATTTTTAAAAAAATAACGGAGACATCTTGTCAGACTTTCGATAACTTACATTTAGTTTAAGCCATCATACATGTGACATTTGATATAAAAAACGAGGCGCATAAAAATAATATTGTTTCACTTCACTTAAACTTTTAGAGAACAGATTTTTATCAAGTTCATGGTTTGTTTTTGTTTAATTCTGCGTCAATAAAGTTAAAACAAAAGAGATAATGACCGTCACACTCTGCCATCTGCTTTTCTTCCATTTCCATTTTAATTCTAATTCTCCAGATGTGTCTCACTTCATGTATCCATCCTTACCCTTTTCTAATATTTGTTCTTTCAGATGATTCTACCTTTACTTCTATCTCTCCTCTGCTCGTTATTATTCCCGTTCGTTTTTTTCCTTCTTTTGGCTCCTTCCCTTCATCATATTGATGTTTTTGCTGCTGCTCTTCATTAGAGCGTTAGAATTCCAGATTCAACAAAACAAAAAAGAGTGTTATTTGTTCTGGATCTTTACATTCGGAGTTCAAATCTTAGCGATGTCACCTTTCTTTTTTTTTTTGCCCTTCCGAATAACAGGTATCCACTTTTGATGTCACTGAAGTTGATGTCATCGAGAAACCTCCTTTCACAAAATTTCATGGCTTTACGCTTAAATCGCAAATAATCATTTTCCTTTTCCTGGCCAGCTCACATTGAAACACGCCATACATCCAGTTGTTTTTTATCGTTCGACATTTTCGGAGACATTTCATAAAAGTGGAAGATGACGGTAAAATATTAACTCAATATTTCCAAGATTATTCTTTTATTACACCCTTCCGTCTTCACCTCACCTCATCTAACATTTTTTCCTCTCCATCTTTCATTTGAAAGATTCCATAATTTTGCGCACATACTTAAACCAAAAGATATGACTTCTTCTCTCATTTTGTGTGTGGTGTTTGTGTGTGTCTGTGTGCTTATGTTATGTGGTTGTACAAATTATGAAAATAGATTTTGTGTGCCAGTGTGTGTGAGAGATTGAGTGTACGCTAATGAAGACATCTTTGCTTTTTTATATGTAGGAAAAGAAAATGTCTACTATTTTGTGTCTGGGGAGTGTCAAATTGTCTTAATGACTTATTATCTAAAACACGCACCGGTTCAGATAATAAATGAGTAAAAATCGAACAGGTGTGTGTGTTAGATAACGAGGCATTAACAAAATATGACTCTCCCCAGACACAACAAAATTTGCTTCAACACACGAATTCACATTAAGAATCTTGCAAAACAGATACAAAAACAAAGAATGTCTCCTATTGTTTATTATACAATAATACTGCATCAACAATGTTCAGTATTGATCAGCGTTCATTAAGGCAACCAAGAAGTAAGTATTTACATGTTTTAGAGAGAAATTCATTACTATTTAAAAAATTCGAATGTAACATAAATACAATGCTATCACAGTTACAAACACACACATACCTGGGTGACGCACATAAATCAAAATAATGCGTCACCATTCCTTTGCCTGTGTGGCACCTCTTGCCTACAAAGCTGTGCAAAGATTTTTATTTTTTATTTGAAATTTTATTGTGGAAAGTAAAATTCCGTAATACGACTTTGAATGCGTTTTCCAAATACTAGTAAGGCTACCGCTAATACTGCTTTCTAATTTAAGTAGAAGTCCAACAAATTTTAAGGGAAATAGTAAGTCAATAACATCGACCTCTGCACGTATGTGATCCCAGAAATATAAAAAGTAATGTTGCTCTAGGCGGGATCCGATCTCAGTAGAGGTAGAATTAAAAATAAAAATCGTGATGCATTAATTCCGACACTATCTGTTCTGCCATTTCATCAACATACATACGTTGTCCTCACATTATTTACAAGTACTTTAATTGCTACTAATGCTGCGACTACTAATGATAATGCTTTCGCATTTCGGCACAGGACCATCACCTATAGAGAAGGAGTGATGACGATTACATCGACCCAGTTCACAGCTTTCGCATCACACCTTCGTAATCAGCCCATGAACGTTTCATCCATACCCTCGTGACTATGTTATATTTATAAACTACTGCTAATATGGTAGCTTTTTCACTATTTTTCTGGTACTAGCTCAATTGTGACAAAGTCCTCGCTCTTTCAGTAGTTCATTTAAAAAGACATATTGGTTTGAAATATTTGACGCAAGACCAGCAATTTCGGGGAAGGGGAAAGTCGATTACATCGACCACTGAGCTCGACTGGTACTTATTTTATCGATTTCGAAAGGATGAAAGGCAGACCAGGCTCGGTAAAATTTGACGAAATGCTGCTAAGTAGTTTGCCCGCGTGGTATTGATTCTGCCAACACGCCCCCATCATCTAAAAGGACTTATTAAAGGTAAGGTTGACATCAGCATATTCTACACTTCTACTATTTTTAGGCAAAACGATCACGTCTTTACCATGAAGTTTTATTCATGGCCATGCTTTCTTAAACCTAATCTAAACTATGTGTTTTCTTTAACATATTTAATGTTCCTTATATTTTAGATACTTAATTATTTTCAATTTCCAATTTCTTTGCAGTATTATCCTTAATTTTTTTGTTCTCAGTTGTTAACCACCTAATACAAATATACCATCTCTATACTTTTTATATGCACCAAACTTCTTCCCTTTATAACATATTTATTAAGTAAAATTATAAAACCCAATTGTCAATTCGTATGTATCCAGGGCTCTTCCAATAAAGAAAAGAATTCTGTTTTTCAGCCGTACAGTATTTAAGTTTTGAACACGTTTGTTTTTGAATGACACATGAATCCTGAAGTAAAGAAGTTTCATTTCAAGCAGACTGTATAGTTTTCTGAATACATTAATTGAGTACTGCAATCTTATTATATGTATGTATTTGACTATATATGAAAAGCGTCAGAGAAAGGCTGGGGGAGAGGGAGAGAAAAAGAAAGAAACACACTATATATAATAAGCTAACTCAGACATAGTCAACATTACTTATTCAAATTGTATTATGTGATTCTCCCGAGGGGACAATGTATGTAGATAAAACATCTATATCTTGAATAATGTATAAACTTTATATATTTCTATTCGTACTGAAGCATCCACGTCTTCTACATTTCATTTTTGCTTGCCTCACATTCCAGGTAATAACATTTATGAATTTTTCTTCAGGCATTTCTATAATTACACCGTCATGGGGCAAAAACCGATGTTTTATTTACGGACAATATTTTTTCCTATTAAATGCCGCTTTATCGATTATTTTTGTAAGACTAAAGTCAAACGTTGTCAATACCACATACTGCGGATAATATATAGATTTTAAATTCATTGCACGTTCCCAAACTCTACTGATTATACGTATACTTTTAACGGTATGTTTCACTGACCTTCAACGTTACATGAGAAAACCGTTGGTGTCCTAGATCACTGGAGATCAAGTAGAATTATGATCAAATTTATTCAACCCCTAATTTCGTTTTACTTTTAGTTATTGTATATTTTAACTCCATTACCGAATGTTATCTTCGTCTGTCTACTAACGTTTTAAAGTTGAGTGATCGTGTAAATGATGACCCGCATTTGTCAAAATACAGAAATTTCTATCAAAATTTACATTAAGAGAAGATAGCTGTTGGACGTTCTGGTTAGGAAAATTGTTTCACAATCATATGCTTCCAGTTTTTATTTATTTCTAGCCTTAGCTCGAAGCAAACCATGTGTGTAGGTGTAAAGCGATTGAGGAAAAATTATGCAGAATGTGTTCCTCTGATGTGCACGTTTATGTGGAAGTTATATTGAAAATGGTAGGTTATGTAAATCTTTGAAAAAGTTAAGGCATGCATATTGCTGCTTTTTTCTTATTAATTAATTAAAAATGTTAAATATGTAGTAACGCAAACTATTATTTGAACATAGTATTTTAAACACAGTCCAATGGAACACTTTTTGGTTTACCAGCAACATGTTCAATAATTTTACTGCGAATTTCTGGCTGATCAGAAGATTATGTATAATTATCTTTTAATTGGTATGCAAATTTCAATTAATATGCAACTGAGTATGCAATAATTATTTTTTACAATTTTGCAGTCTCTCTTATCCCCGAGATTTTCCTGGGTTAATTTTATTTCGCTTTAAAGCGGAGACGCAGAGCTTTACTATGAAATTTTTACTGGTTAAAATTGCTCTGATTATCGTCACCTTTATGAAACTCAA
Source organism: Octopus bimaculoides (assembly GCF_046866305.1). Lineage (NCBI taxonomy): Eukaryota > Metazoa > Mollusca > Cephalopoda > Octopoda > Octopodidae > Octopus > Octopus bimaculoides. Next base: position 2,815,548 of record NC_142937.1, on the reverse strand, counting down.
AATTCTTGTTATAGCTTTGTTATGCACTGATGAATTATTACAGAGACACTTTCATAACAAAAAGATTCCCTCTAGATCATTATAACGACTTAAGAATTTGCAACTCTGATTTCAGCCTGGTTAATTTTCATATAATTTCTGCGTGATTTTATAAGAACAATGTCTTCACATCCATATTGCCTTCGTTACCTCCTAAATCTGAATATATTTTATATATGAAATTAAACTTTTTTCTTATCTTTTAAATGTTCTAAACCTCTTCTCTTTTCTGGTCCACAATCATGAGTAAATTTGCCACTATTTTAAAAGTAGTATTAGTAATAATATGAACGCATGCGCTGTACCAGCACATCGCTGCATCCACCATCTGTTGGCGATACATTACTACTCCTAGTGGATGACGCCTTTCCACCACTCAGGCGACAAACCTCTAATCCATGGGTCTGTTTGAGTAGTTGTTGCTTCTGAGTGTTTTACGAGGTCGGATTTCAAATTCTACCTCAACCGCTTTTAGTCACATTTTATGACACCCAGATGAAACGTCGTGCTTATATCGGACGTGCCAGTCCCTAAACAACATCCTAAACTATTAGTACTTGGCAGCATTATATGAAATGTCTAACAACTGAAAAAATGTGTCAAAATAAATTCAGAGGAACAAAAAGTTAAAATCATCCATCAACGATTGATAATTTTAACATGTGCATCAACAGCCTACATTCACATTTTTAAAGCTGTAAAATATTTCTTACATTTAAACAAACTGAATTATCAAGTAGACTTGAATTATAATTCTAATGACAGGCTGATACTTTTGAGAGTTTTCTCAAGGTCACTTCTTAAAACTGTGTTCATTTTGTAGAATTACAGAAGTCATGAAAAGTCGCTTTCCTTTCACATATTTTGCCAGTTGTCGTAAAACTATATTTAGTCTCAGTACAAATCAACGTCTAAAGCTGCTGGAGTTTTTCTTCTAATTCTTCGTTTACAAGCCATTCAACTTCCCGGCCATAACAGAAGCATCAAAGGACTGAATAAATGTTTTGATTTTGCATTGCTATTTTTGCAAAGATTATTAACGCATTTTGTTAACCTGTAGGTGATGAAATGTGACCTCTGACATACAGAGATAATGTATGTCGTTTAATCAAGGATTGCTAACACTAAGTTTGAATGCTGGATCGTTTTCATTATTGCATCAAGCATAAAATATAACAGATGCTATGTGGCTGACATCTAAAAATTAAATATTCTATTCGACATTGAAGCATCGTCACAGAAATCTTTTAAATGTCTATCATGTTTGCTTAGCACTTTAATAAATTCGATAGTTTTAAATCTAGTGGCGGCTTCATAATGACCTTTAAATATTTCCTCTGTTGCTACTTAGTAACATATTGTAACAATATATTTCACACTTTCTCTTCCTTCTAACAAGCTGATTATCTAAATTGTCACGTCCGTTCTTTGATCATTCAGCATTTTCTCAGTTTTGCTTTCCCGTATTTCTGTTAAGATATTACCACCTACATGTATTTTTTTCACTTTCTGCTACGTTGCGCATTTTCATTACTTGATGGGTATTTGATATCAAAGAAAACCTTATAGCTGTTAATATTGAACAAATCTATAATGGCATCTTAGACCTACCTGAATTTAGGATGATCAGTGATGATTTTTCATTTGCAATACCTTTTCTTTCCATATCTTATTTATTATTTTGTCTTTTCTATATCTTTTTATTTTATGTAATTTGTTTCTAGCTCGTACTTCACAATTTCGTTATATTGGGAAAATGCTTTCTTAATGATACTTATTACATTTAGCATTTTTCGTTGGTTTCTCTGGATATTTTTTAACAACTTTTGTTATTTTGAAGATTTCTATTTTCATTAGACAATTTTCTTCTTGTCTACAGGGTATTCAGCGATGTGGAAATTGAGAACGCTCTCTGTAATCTCCAGGCTTAGCATTTTTATTCTCTTAATGCATCACATATCAGACTCGACATTATATTGCGAATGTAATCTAAATGGAACTGTTACTGTCTTATTTTCAACATTCAACTTAGTTATTAATATTCCTCAAAATTAGGCGACAAGCTGGCAGAATCATTAGCACGCCGGACAAAATGCTTGGTGGCATTTTGTCCGTCTTAACTTTCATCCCTTCGGGGTCAATAAAATAAATACCAAGTTGAACATTTCGGTCGATGTAATCGACTTAGCTGCTCCCACGTAATTGCTGGTCTTGTGCTAAAACCTTAAATCAGTATTACTCAAAACTTACTGTACTACACTCTTTTGGTTTCTCTTTCATTTTCGCGCTGCTTCATCTACTAAGAAGTTATCTTTGTGTAGATCTCTTAAAATCACGTGTATTAGTCAAATTGGCTATTCAGAAAATAGTTTTGCTACATTTTTGTGTATTGGTTGTTCCATGAAGAATTGGAACGTTATCCTAATATTAAACCTTGTAGATATTTTCAATGCATTTACAGGTCTGCTTTGTTCGTATTATCAGTACCCAAAATAGGTTTCATTGAGTAAATTAAATAATGCAATGAAAGAAATGCGTATATTGTTTCAGTTTATTGTCTTCGTGTTTTATTGTGGTTTTGTACTTCTGTTCATTTTGATAAGGCAAACATGTTGAACTGCGATTGTATTTCAGGTGCCTTATTCGCATAGAGGTCTTCAGAATCCAGGAGTGTGGAATGTTCTCAATCCTTTTGGGAAACCAATCCTTTACAGTCATACATTCCTTTCCATCAACATTTCTGCTTTTGTGATAAAATATTGTTGTTGGTTAGAATAATAACTAGCTAACTGTAATGTAGTGATGTAATGATTTTGTATATTGGTATAAATAAGGATATGTCTTTTATTGTTCGAATGACTGATCATTTTGTTTTGGAGAATTCATATGAATTTGCTTTGTCTCAGCATATCACTTAATTGTCCCATAGTCATCGGTAACGGTCAGGCGCTTCAGCTAAAACCGATAGACTTTGTATTTTACATAGCTTGCACTTTTTAACTTATTGGTGAGCTTTTGCCGGCTACACGAGCCATGTTTGTAGTGATATGGTATTTATCGCCCCACCCAACATTTTAATCAGTTGCATAACTTTATTGTGCTTACTGCTGTTGCTTTATTTGCCCTTATGCCATACCTAAATCTTCGTTGGGATTTGTGCACCATAAGCCGTTACATTATTTCTCTTCTTTTATCCGTCTTTCTTATGTCTTCGTCAATGTTTTTGGTGTTTTGTGTAATATATATTTCAAACTGAGCCTTTGCACCTTTTTCAATCCTTTATTTCTTGAATCTTTTTCTTCCATGATTTTCTTAAAATGTCCTTTGGCTTCTTGAGTATCTTTTCTAATATGTTTGTCTTTTGTTATTTAGGATTGGTCTTTCTGTAAGGATGAAAAATTTCCAGGAAGCTAAATATGGATAGAACCTTTTTCTTTTTCTGAAAGTTAAACATTATGTTCTTCTTATATTTTCCCTGCAGAGGCTTGATTAAGTGAGTAACTATATCAGAAGCAAGAAATACACAAGAAACTAAATACACAAAATCATTCACCCTGTTGATATTTAGGTTGTTGTTAGGAAGAGATTTTTTCCAAGGTTCTGTTACGTTTATTTTCATTTATATTAGTGATATCTGTTCATTTGTAACAAGGGTAGATATTTTGTGTGAATCTCATTTATTGATTTTGTAATCACTTCTATTTTTCATTATTGTTACAGTTAGAACATATGCGTCTGCTTATTCTCTTGTCATAGTTACATGTATTGTTTATATTTACTTATGGTATCGAGGATATACTTTTGGTACATTTATGTATTCTGCTGCGGGGTTCCACGTAGTTTCTATGGTGGTCAGTTTTTCATCTTGTTTTCCTCTAAGATTGCCATTTGTTAGCTAGTATTTAGCTTTATTTCGTGTTAATTTCTGTACTATTTTCATTTTGTTTGATGGCGCATTTATTTTGTGTGTTGTTGCGTCTGCAACATAGATTTCTTCTTTTTCTTGTATCATATGACTTTCGTAAGTGATACGCTCTGTTCTAGTGATTTTGTTTATTTGTGTCAGCTCACGTTTTCCATGTGTTATCTGGTGATATTATTTGCGTGTGTTTTTAGTGTATTTTCTCTCTGTAATTTTTTTTATTTCAATTTGTTTTCATCCCATTAGTTTTTTACTACGAATGTCTGTGCGTTCGATAACACTTTCACCGTAATATCACTTTCTATTTCAACGTAAACAATATTTTTAATTTACTCCAATACTCAGTGTTGTATTGCACGCATGTAACAAGTCAGAGAAGTATAAATATATCATCTATTAAAAGTTTTGATTCGTTCATTTGAAGTCTGTTCTGTTTTGGATGCAACTCAAGTTGAATTGAGCTCTGAATTACTTCTCCCGGGTTGTGACCGAATTTAAATACACGATTTCTTAGTCTTCTCATCATTATCATTGTCTCTGTCGTCTTCGTCATCCTCATCATCACACAGGTGATCAATTGCACACAGGTGATCATGAACAAAAAATGGTGCATGCATAGTATGTATGTATGTATGCAAATATGTACGAACGTATGTGTGTATATATATATATATGTATATATATATGTGTGTGTGTGTGTGTGTGTGTGAGTGTTTCTTTGCGATGGACAGCAGAAAAGCGACCTACCGCTCTCTCCTTAAAGCTACACCCACCTTTCCTTCCCTTCCTCGGCGTTTTAAAGGTTACTTATATACATGCGTGTATGCATGTAACTATATATTTACGAAAGCATGTATGTAGCATCAGATGTATATGACTGCTGTATTAACGTTAGTATCTCATTGCAGCCCCATATGTGTCACTTACACAACGTTGATCTTCATTTCTTTGATATCAATCTCACTCACTCAACTATTACATTTCCCTTGCGTTAACATTCTTTGTATCCTTCTCATTTGACCATATAATAGCCCAACCCCAACTAGGAGTCCATTATAGACTTTTCTTGAAATGTATTCATCCTATAATTGAACTGGATGTTAGTTTAACATCTATGCAAATTTTCGTCAAGATTGGTATAGTGGTATAGGCATCATGATGGTAACAGACAGATCTACAAACAGATATTGCCATGTATGTATAAGATGTGTATGTTATAGTTCTTTTCCTTAAATTAGACAATGACATTGTAACTGCAAAGAAACAACAACACATTAAAATAAAGATAAAATTGCATAAGTCTAAAAATTATCGTGCTTGTTAATCAGGGAACAATGAAGAGGATTTCAATCATACGGCACCTCAACAGAGGATATGCAAGGGTTCAATGGATCACCGCTGCTCCTACCTATATTACACCATCTGAGCACCTGAACATATGAGAGTTTCACTCTTTGTATTCTAAGCAGTTTCTGCTCTGAGTAAGAAATGAAGACGCTGTGGACTTCAAAATGGGACGCAGTCATAAGGATACAGAAGACCATGACTGCTTCTTCGTTGACTTACAATTTCAATGTGACTGCAATTTTAGAAGTGGCGATATTTCATGGTCACAGAATTTCGGAATACCGCAGCAACCGGAGCAAGATCTTTTTATCTGTATATTGTGGTTTGGCAATTAGACACCATGAGGACTAACTTAATAGTTATAGACGTAATATATTGTGTATAGTGAGAAACGTTTGCATGCCTTTGTGTGTCTCCCTCTTAGATATGTTAATTTGCAACATAAGTCATGATAAATGAGTTTGTATGAGAATGCGAAAGCATGTGGCTTAACAGTTAGGCTTTTCGGCCAACTATCGTAATGTCATGAATTCGATTACCAGCGGCACGTTTTGTTCTTGAGCAAGACACTTTATTTTACGTTGCTGCTTTCAGTCATTGACAATAATGAGTAGTACCTGTATTTTAAAGGAACAGCCTTATATTCTGTTTTACGACAGATCTTCAGAAGTATGTTAAAGGTACATTGTCTGTGGAGCGCTAAGCTACTTGCATGTTAATTTCATGTACTGGATCGAATCAACTGGAACCTGTGTCCCAGTAATCGACTGAGTGCCAGTTATAAGAATACAGCATTTTGCTTGAGTAGCAGATAGTTCTCCAGATTTTCCAGTAACATCTATGCACATGGGTTTCCAGGTCAGGAAAATTTTTACACAAACGCTGTGTGTGTGCATGAATATCCGACTGCTTGTGTATCGTGGATTTAATGGCTTAACTCAGATGCACATACTTTTCTGCCTTTCTCACGTTTTTGTATTTTTTGCTCTTAATCTGCACACGTTTTCTTCCGTTAAGAAGCTAAAACTCTGAAGATTGAGTTTGATCTTTTCTTCATTTAGATTATTGCAACAAAAAATAAAGAAAATTAACACACAACTTCCTTGTTCCTTCATTATGAAGTATACTTCTAATTTTCTTTTGTATTCAATATCTATTCTTTTGTTACTATCTTCATTATTTTCGAAAAGTAAACACACATACACACTTAATACCCACCCACCCTGATGATCTAATATCAAGAAGCAGATATACGCAGCATAAACTTCTGAATAACAGGACTCTACCTATTATTGAAGGAAATCGATCCACACCTTTCTAGTGAGATTGGTTAGAGGCAAACTTTTGAATATCTCGGGGCGATTTTATCTGATTTTATCTGATTTTATCTGAGAATAACGTTTAACGTGTGGGGAATTCCCACCTACATATACACTGATTAAATAAACGAGTATACCATTTTATGGAGCTAGTAAATACTCACTTTCGAAACAGACGGATACCATTGATATATGGAAATTATGTACATACACACACACACGCACACACACACACACACACACAAACACACACACATACATACACACACATAGATCGAGAGAAAGACTGCTCAAATTTACAGAAAATAAAAGACGAAAATAGGTGATGGAACAACAAGTATATATATATATATATATATATGCGCGTGTGTGTGTGTGTGTATGTATGTATATATATGTATGTACATGTATACAGACCCACTCATGTATATATATATATATATATATATATATATATATATATATATATATATAACAGGTGTGTATATGTGTGTATATATAGTTCGAATTTACAGAAAATCAAAGACGAAGTCTGGTGAGGTAACACGAAGTAGGTTCATTAGCTTAACGCTCGGGAAGAATGTGATGTTTCGAGCCTTCGATCTTCGACAGAAAGAAGCGAGAGGAAAACAAATGGAGGATGTACGAAATAAAACAACGGAGAGAAGATAAAATGTATGTGTTAACGGTTCAAAATGATGAAATATATGTATGAACCAGTGTGGATGTATTTGTGTATGCATATATGTATTTTTGCGTTTGTTTGTGTTTGTTATTCACCAAAACTTCTGAATATGTGTTGATGTGTATAAGTTCTTATAACGTAGCGGTGTGGCCTAGAAATTAATGGAATAAATAAGCAGCCTCAAAGCAATAAGTACTGCGTTTTAATCGTTTCGAGTCCGGCATGACTGCAGTCCAATGACTAAAACAAGCAAATAATGAACTATAGAAGAGGTATACTAGCATAGTAGCGCTCTAGCTCCATCATTCAAGTTTGAGGAGAGGCGAATTTGATTCTTTAAGAAATAATCATCTTCAGTTCAGTTTTTCTACATATCCTCACTTAGATTCATAAATGCTGGATAATGAACGAAAGAATATGATTGCTCATATAAGCGGCGGAAATGCATTTCTTGGAACGATCTCTGGGGCACCGTTACTTGGTAGAGCATTTTGCTCAGAGATCAGTGACTCTCTTCAGGTCGAGACGCGACTTTGTCAGCACTGTGAGGTTGTAGCGTCTGTACTACGAGCATGGGATTAGAATATCAGAGGAAGGAATTCTTCAAGCCGAGCCACACAGCGGGAGACTTGGTGGTAACCAAGAACAAGGTAGTTGTATAATATCCATAGTCCCAGCTGGTGATGCTTCAGATTTCAGTAGGAATGTGTAAAGAGAATTGTTTCTCGTAGGGTTCTATACGAAGGGCGCATAAAGACTCTACTCCCACAATTGTGAACGGAGACGATAGATAGGATGCATAGATTTATACAGCCGTTTCGTAATGTTTTCAATGTATTATTTCAAATTCATATACACAATTGACTTGAATATGCTAATTTTCCATTATCTAATACAGCTGTGTATTATGTAGAGATGTATGGTAGTGAAAACTAATCCATCAATACATATAATTTTGGAAAATGATGGATACCTTCAGGATTCAACGCTGCTACATAAACCCAATCTACACTTTTAATTCACATTCCGTGGAAGTTCAGAATTGGCAATATATACGCTAATTTGATTTGTAAGAGTAACCGTTAACAAAACCATTGAATAGACTTATAAAAAGATATTTGATTCAAATAATGGCTATTTAAATACGACCCATGGTCGCATTATAAGAAAGTACAGATATTTTACTATGCAAAACAAGCAAAACACGATATAACTTGGAAGATCATTTGATATCACTCATTGATAAGAGAAATCAAAGATTCCTCATACCATTAGACATATATATATATATATATATATATATATATATATATATATACATATATATATATATATATATATATATATATATATATATATATATATATATATATATATATATATATATATATATATATATATATATATATATATATATATATATATATATGTATATATACAAATAAATGAATACATTGTTAGATGGAACCTGCAATTATATATCGATTCGCTAATTACTATATAGAAATCTCACAGACCCACTTTCTTGGCATTTAACTTTCTGCTATATATATATATATATATATATATATATATTGAAGTAAGTTCGATAATCGAAAAGGTACAGTGTGTCGTTTAATGAGCACTTATCTGTTGCTTCTACATTGGTATCCAATTATTCGGATCATAAAACGAATGTATAATGTGACTGTTACAAAATTACTGCTTATTTTATGTATTTTATTGATAATTAAACAATTGCACAACGAGAAACGAAAATTTTTATTTCGGTTTTTTAAGTACTTGTATGCGATATAACATTGTGTGATATATAATTATGTACATGGAGAGATCGATAAACTGCCATCTAAGTTACTTGTAAAAAAGGGAAAGCTTTACTTGCCGCTAAAAACATATTTTCCAAGGTTAACCATTTCTTCACTTTACAACAGGATGAATTTACCTTTTTAGGTCATGTAAAATGCTTGATTATTGAAGATATATTTTTAAATATGCTAAGGAATTTTCCCTTCATATAATTGCAAAATATTCGAATTAACAAAACATCTGGTTTCTTTATTTGCTAGAAATGGCGGGCAAATTGGGTAATATATTAATAGACTCACTAAAAAAGACAGACTAATATATATTGCGCCAATTATTGGCTTAGAGAGAGAGAGAGAGAGAGAGAGAGAGAGAGAGAGAGAGAGAGAGAGAGAGAGTGTGTGAGAGAGAAAGAGAAGGGGGGATTTGAAAAAACACAGAATATTTGTTTTAGAGGAGTTAAGGGTATATTATGGCAATGATAATAAAGAATTAAATAGCAGTAGTATGATTCCCTCATTGGAACTGTCACGTTATGTTGACAGTATACAACTACTCTATCGTAACGCTGCTGCTTAAGTCTCTCTGTGAGATTCAGAAATGGATAATTTCTAATTTTTCTCATCAGTGAATGTGTTTCACTAGAAATATATATCTTCACGAGAGGTTGACAGGCATCTTCAGGCAGCTAGCGATGCTACTTCAGGCTGATGACGAGCAAAGACTCAGAAACATGTCCCTGAATGCAGGCTGGGTGGAAGTGCATGTCTCCCCTTCGTGAATATAAGGACATAGGAAATGTATCAAGGTCGACAGGAAGCGGTCCAGCTTCCTAGGGCTTAATAGCAGTAGTACGATTCCCTTATTGGGACTGTCACGTTAAGTTGACACTATACAACTACTTTATATATATATATACGTGTGTGTGTGTGTGTGTGTGTGTGTGTGTGTATATGTATGTATATATACATGTATGTATACATATATATATATATATATATATATATATATATATATAAAAGTAAATGGGTATATGCATATATACGTACAGGTATGTGCATACCGACATCCACCTGTATGTATAGGTGCATATCTGGGTACAGGACATTGCAAACAAACGTAGACGAGAACACACGAGCCACATAGAGAACATTCTACTTCATCAGCTACCCACGTTTTAACACCGGCGTTTCGACGAGCTTCGGGCAGGACGCAACGTTAAAACGGCTCGTCCCATATATAGACATATATACGTATATATACACATGTGTATACATAAAGATATATATGCATGTATATATATATATATATATATATATATATATATATATATATATATATATATATATATATATATATATATATATATATATATATATATATATACATATATATATATATATATAAGTTGTTCATAGCGCGGGTGAAATCCTCTTATGACTTACATCACAGATCTAGCTTTTGATGGATTTTTTAGTTGTTTGATACCTTCTTTAATGTCATTAGGCTACATAGATGAACATAACTCTAACCGACATAACACTGCTAAATTCAGACTCTGAAAACCCTTTGATAGATACCGCTAGCCACCAAAGATTAAATTCTGTTTCGTTGTGAATTAGAAAGTTCAACCCTTATTTTACTTCTCTCTCTCTCGCTCTACTCTCTCTCTATCCTCTCTCTATCCTCTCTCCATCTCTCTCAGCATATATATATATATATATATATATATATATATATATATATTTATACATACGTATATATATATATGTGTATGTGTGTGCGCATTATACTTATACATGTGAAATGTATGGACAGGTATGTGTGTGTGTTTTCTCTCCTTTTCCATTATAATTTTATATATTAACCTTTGACACTGGGAACTCTATTATTCTTCTGATATGACGAAAAGTTTGTTCAATGTTGAACGATCTATCTTCTGAGCATATCTTCACGAAGGAATACACACTGACACACATACAGAGAACCAATCAAACATAGAAATATGCACGCATAAACATACGTGGGTGTATGTGTATTTTTGTGTGTGCCTATACGTGTGTATATGTATGTATGTATATGTATGTATATATATATATATATATATATATATATATATATATATATATATATATATATATATATATATATATATATATATATATATATATATACACACAGACATATATATATATATATATATATACATACGCATATATATATATATATATATATATATATATATATATATATATATAAATATATATGTATGTATGTATGTATCTCTCTCCCGATATACATATATATATGTAAGTACATACATAGATACATACATACGTGCATATATGCAATCAAAGATACATTGCTAAATATATATATTTATATACACATACACTTATATTCCAAATCTCTTATGCTCTCTATATCTCTATATGCAAGCAGGCATACATATAGATAGTTATGCATACACATGCACACACTATATATATGTAAATGTGTGTGTATGTATATATATATATATATATATATACGCACATACACACTCAGGCACTCACATATTTTTGTATTTATTTCGATACATCTACGAATGTGAATTATTTCCGCTCAGTCTCATCGCCAACAAACACGCATTCTCCAATATTAACTGACCCCCATCGCCACCCCTCATATATTGATTGTATGCTCACAACAATGCACAAAGCGTACATATACGAGACATACAACACATTATCAGAAATATATATGTAAACGTACTAGGTACGAATAAACGCTTTCTTATGCATAAATGTACACTCGCAATTGCTTCTATTAGACTGTATAGCCTTATTTCAATAAATTGCTCAGACTCTCGCCTGTGTCCACGTTGATTACCCATGACAGCAGTAATGGATTACATTTGTGTGTGCGTGTGTCTGCCTAATAAATTTATGAACGAATAGTGAATCTGCTACGATTGTGTATATCTGTATACGCATACATATGCGTACCGGAATGTATGCATGTTTGCAGGTGTGACTGTATTTCTATGGGAGAGAGTGTATGTTGAAATTAACGAGAGTTTGAAGGTGTGAACAAGTAAAATGATTATATTTCCAATACTTGCAGGCCTTTCAGTAATCTTTCTCAAGATCTTTGTATATCTTTCTCAGGTTTACTTGACCGCACTTTTCCTCACACATATACTTTCATACATATTATCTTTCTGTCTAGTCCATTTTCATTTCCAGACAATCTTTCCCTTTACGCTTTCAATCAGATGTGTTTCCTCAAGACGTTAATTCTCTTTTATTCTATGTTTCACTTTTTTCCTTTTTGCTCCATATATACTCTTCTTCCTCTCCCACACGTGAGCACTGTATATCTCTCACTCACACTTTTTTTCCCTTCTAAACCGTCCATAATTTTAATTGTCTTCCTCAAGAACCTTTCCTTCTCTCTCTATTTTCCTTCTCTCTCTATTTTCCTTCTCGCTTTACATCATTGCACTTCCTTTCAATTGTTTTTATCGTTCTATAAATCCAGATTAGCTGTGTTGTCCTGCACTTTACCATAAATATACGCATACATACATACAATACGGCACGTATGTATTACACATATATCTACGTATATATATTTATATGTGTGTGTGTAAATATACCTATTGATATATATGTATGTATATATATATATATATATATATATATATATATATATATATACATACATAAATGTATATATATATGTATTTATATATGTATATATATATATATATATATATATATATATATATATATATATATATATATATATATATATATGGAAGTATGGATATAAATTCTCTTACTGTCTATATCTATATCTGCTTCATTTACTCCATTAGCTCTTTTTAATCTTTGAAGCTAGCTCATTTCTTTTCCCCACCTTCATTTCGTCCCTTCTTTAATTCATGTACTCTTCCTTGCTCTCGTTCATGTTCCTTCTTGCACTGTAGTGATTTCTCTTTACTATTTTCCACATCTCTCCTTTTCTCTCTTTCTTCTGTATCTCGCTCTCTTTTTCTCACACTCTCTCTCTCTCATTCTCCTTTTCCACTCTCAAAATTTGTTCAAATCTTTTGGATGCGCAGCTAACTAATGGCCGAAGTCATCATGCTTCAAAACCAACTAACGATATTACTTGGTTGTTTGGGCCCAAGATATGTAACATTCGATTGCTTACTTCAACTAACTTTAATGCGGTTTTCAGTAGTAGACGCAAACTACTGTAATATATAAACAGAATACCTCATAATTTGTATGTGCCAAAATCAAGCAATATTATGGGGAAGGTGCTATGACAACCGTGACACGTAACAGCCGTACCACTAACATAAACTTTGGTCTGAGGTTAAAGGAGTTATATATTGTACAGCCTCGCCTCTAGATCTTGGCTAGATCTTCCTCTACAGACACAAAGAGTGAGACTTTGAGAAAGGGTGCTAGTTACATCGACACCAGTGTTCTACTGGTGCTTATTTCATCGTCTCCGAAACGATTCAGATCTAAGTTTTACTTCGTGGAATGTGAACACAGAACGTAAGAAGTCGGAAGAAATGTTGCTTTGCATTTTGACCGGTATGCATTTGTTCCATAACGTAGATCTGGCTGAACATTCTGTCATTCGCTGACGTTTTGCAAATACTTTAATATTGAACATATTGGTAATTATCCAAAAAAAACGCTCATTAAAACTGAAAACACTTTTTCAAGAAAACATACATCGGACCCGTTAATATTCAGTCTGATGTTGGAGAGGATTCTCCATTTGATGTCGAAACTTGCCCTCTTCAAAACTAGACATTGTATTAAAGGGTCCGTATAATGTTTAGCATGTTCTTTTGAAAAATGTATGTCTTAAAAAACTTGAGAACCCCCAGCGAATATATAAATTCCAAGAAAGTGATTTTTCTTTACGTCTGAATTTCAAGAAATACATCTTGCTCGAATTTAAAAGTAGAGCACCAGAAGCTTGATAAACATCTTGTTTACGTCCCCTTGATGTTGAATTATTGTAACGTTGGTTATTTCCCTTATTTATTCTTCCTGTCTTATCTGCTAAAAAGAAGAGAGACAAACGGTCTCTTTCTGAGCTTGATAAATGGCGAATTAAATTGTTACTTCCAATAGGATACCTTGCATAGCAGCAACTAATGATATTTCTCGTTCTGTATTGTAACATTATCTTTATCCGTTTAGCTGAACGAGAGCTTTCCTGCATGCTTAAGCGTTACCACATAATGTATATATATATATATATATATATATATATATATATATATATATATATATATATATATATATATATATATATATATATATATATATATAAGCAACAAGGATATCCAAAGGTAATGCAGTACGATCGTTAGAAGCAATTCCATTTAATGAAATTCAAACAGATGAACACATTAGTATAGTTTTACCTAAAATTTCCAAGAAGGTAAAGAGATATACAAAAGTGCTCCAGCATGGCTGCAGTTAAATAACTGAAACAAGTAAAAGAGTAAGAGTATATATACGTCTTGTACCCAGATATGCATCTATATATACATGTAGATGTAGGTATGTACGTACATGTACGTTTATGCGCATATACTCATACATTGTTTGTATTATATATATATATGTATATATATATATATATATATATATATATATATATATATATATATATATATATATATATATTGTTGTACTTGGGGATGGTCATATTGCCAGTTTAGCCAATAAAAACACACGCACTGTATATTTGGTGTTAATTTGCTTCAGCTTTATATTACATTAATCTTAATCTTATTTCGGCCAGAGTTCTTTCGTCACACTTCTGTGACCTCATCAGTGGTCCTTTGTTTCCTTCCTTCTTATGTGTGTCTCACCTTGCTAAATATCAGCCATTTTGTATTTTGTATTTCTATTGTATGTGTCTACGCATGCGTGTCTTTCAATGTGTCTGTGTCTTTTGTAAGTGCATGTGAGTATGGGGAATGTCTGTATCACCTATATACTCTGTTAATACGTGTTCGTTTGTATTTGTTTTTATTTATTTATTTGTTCATTTGTGTGTGTGTGTGTGTTTTTTGTGTTTAATTAAATTTTGTTAACGTATGTAGTATTTAATTCCATTTGTTTATCTATGTATTGTATTATACTTTGTTCATATTATTATTGGTTTATGGGTAACATGTTGTCACATGCTGTGGTTTGTGGTTTGTTAGTGGTGTGTGTTAGTGTTCCATTCTAGTTTCCTATTCAGGCTAGGTTTCCCTTCTATTATGTGTGTAGCTTCAGTAATTTGTCTAAGTGCTGCATCACTGCGATGTGTAGATAAGATTTTAATTTCTATGTTGTTGATTGAGTCTCTATGTTCTTGCTCAGCGTGCTGGTACAGAACTGATGAGTTCTTCCCTTCCTTAAGTTCCCTCCAATGTTCGTTTGCCCGCTCCCCTATGCTCCTTGCTGTTTCGCCTACATATGTCATTGTCTTATTTCTGCATCGTCCCTCTGTACATCTTATACTATAGACCACATTTCTGGTTTTGCAGTTCGTTTGTGGGCTAAATCTACATACGATACAGTTCCTATCAGTGCAGGGGGTTCTACTGAAAGGGTATGTTCTACTGATAAGGGATTTAAGGCAACCCTATTAAATCCCTTATCAGTAGAACATACCCTTTCAGTAGAACCCCCTGCACTGATAGGAACTGTATCGTATGTAGATTTAGCCCACAAACGAACTGCAAAACCAGAAATGTGGTCGATAGTATAAGATGTACAGAGGGACGATGCAGAAATAAGACAATGACATATGTAGGCGAAACAGCAAGGAGCATAGGGGAGCGGGCAAACGAACATTGGAGGGAACTTAAGGAAGGGAAGAACTCATCAGTTCTGTACCAGCACGCTGAGCAAGAACATAGAGGCTCAATCAACAACATAGAAATTAAAATCTTATCTACACATCGCAGTGATGCAGCACTTAGACAAATTACTGAAGCTACACACATAATAGAAGAGAAACCTAGCCTGAATAGGAAACTAGAATGGAACACTAACACACACCACTAACAAACCACAAACCACAGCATGTGACAACATGTTACCCATAAACCAATAATAATATGAACAAAGTATAATACAATACATAGATAAACAAATGGAATTAAATACTACATACGTTAACAAAATTTAATTAAACACAAAAAACACACACACACACACAAATGAACAAATAAATAAATAAAAACAAATACAAACGAACACGTATTAACAGAGTATATAGGTGATACAGACATTCCCCATACTCACATGCACTTACAAAAGACACAGACACATTGAAAGACACGCATGCGTAGACACATACAATAGAAATACAAAATACAAAATGGCTGATATTTAGCAAGGTGAGACACACATAAGAAGGAAGGAAACAAAGGACCACTGATGAGGTCACAGAAGTGTGACGAAAGAACTCTGGCCGAAATAAGATTAAGATTAATGTAATATAAAGCTGAAGCAAATTAACACCAAATATACAGTGCGTGTGTTTTTATTGGCTAAACTGGCAATATGACCATCCCCAAGTACAACAACATCTGTTTCAACACACGATTTCACATGAAAAATCTTGCAAAACAAATATATATATATATATGTATATATATATATATATAATTAAAATTATTTGCCAACACAATCTGGCAGACCTGGTTAGGACGATTCTTACTGTTATTTAGCCCCACTTGTCCTATTGATTGCTACATTATGTTGGCAAATGATCTTTACTCTAGAATACTGTTACCGAATGTCTCTCGTTCAGAGATTTAGAAATAATAATTTTGTGTTTGTGTGTGTGTATGTGTGTGTGTGTATACATCAAATGAGCACAGAAAATCAATTCAATTGTCAGTAGTATATATATCAACAATATTTACAGACAGGTGTATACTTCGGGGTTCAGTCCCACTGCGTAGAATCTTGGGAAACGTTTTTCTACTATGGCCGCGTGCTGACCGAACCTTTGTGAGTGGATTTGGAAGATGAAACTTTAAAAACACCTGCCGTGTATGTATATATGTGTATATAACTATATATCTGCGTGTCTTTTAGTCCGTGGTTGTCTTCCACCACTACTTGACAACCGGTATTGGTGTCTTTACGTCCCCGAAACCTAGTGAGTTCGCAAAAGGGCCGATAGGATATATACTAGGCTTTCAAAAATAAGTCCTAGGTAGATTTGTTCGGCTAAAACCCTTCAAGCCAGTGTGCCAGCATGACCGCAGTCAAATTACTGAAACAAGTAAAAGACGGAAGATAAACAAAAGTATTAGTTATTGGCACCCGCTTCTGACTTAAAAATTGTCGACAGCATACCCCTTGCCCTAAGCTGTCTGCAGCAGGCAAGGGTTATTGAGAGACTGAAAAAAAAAAAATGAACATATTCATTGCCTTGGTGATTTCATTAATTAACCAAAAATAACCAAAGACAATTTGCGTTGTATGGTGTATTAGGTATAGTGCATTTGCGTATGATATTCATATGCATGCTTCAAATGATGTTTAAACGTGTTCATATATTTGTCCGATTATTGCTGACATGGGGTTAAATAAAAAGAACGTCATACTGTTTTACTCATTATTCTGTTCTCTCCTCCATGTTCATCATTCTATGTAAATATGTATGTATGTATGTATCTATCTATCTATCTATCTATCTATCTATCTATCTATCTATCTATCAACCGGTTTATTTGTGATCTTCAACATTTGACTCACTGCCAACTAATTTATTGTTCCAACCTCAAATATATCAAGATACTTGTTATTTGTGTACGTATACTGCTTCGCATGCAAATAAGTATGTATAATTCTCTATTCCAAAAGTGGTTTCTGGGAATGCTTGTCGATTTACCTCTTGTTTGGCTGTTTGCATGTACTTATCTGCCAATCTAATTATGTGTCTCTTCGCAGAAAGTCTTAGAGATTCAGAGATAATCACTAAGTCGTTTTGAACGCAAATTGTAACAAGTGGAATCGTTCACACTCAAAGCGCCCTTCAGTTGAAGAGATTCCAGTGTGGATATCTGTATCTGCAAATATATATGTGTGTGTGTATGTGTTTATGTGTGTGTGTGAGTGTGTGTATATGTGTATGTGTGTATGTGAGTGTGTGTGTGTTTGTGTGTGTGTATGGGTGTATATATGTGTGTGTGTGTGTGTGTGTGTGTGTGTGTGTGTGTGTGTGTGTGTGTGTGTGTGTGTGTGTGTGTGTGTGAGCATAAGTTTATTAAAACTACACTGCTTTTATGCGATGCGTCTTCAAAGCTAGCTTCGAAGTCCAGGTGCGGCAAAATATAAAGATATGCAATGGATAGATAAGTATATAGATTTTTCCTTCTCTATCATGTGTATACATATACACGCACACATACACCCACGCGTATGTATATGTATAAAATTACATCCACATATACATTCATAGGTATGTATATATACATATATATGTGTGTGTGTGTATCCGTGTGTGCATAAACATGGTATATTCTCCTGTCTTTATGAAGAACCGAAACCTGCATATTCTTTGTCTTTCATAATACTTATGTTGAATGTAACATGAGTCCCGCCAATGTTTTGCGAAGAAGCCCGTAAATGTTGCAAGGATGAGGATTACGGTACAGTGCAGGCTGTACATTTGTAGCCGCTTTTCTCCTTTGCCTTGCATAACTATGCCAATTGTTATCTTTATAGATTTATAGTTACCTGCATGCTAGTGGATGGGCGTGAGTATCTATCAGTGTAAAGTGACTGAAAAATTATTCTCCGATACCTTAAGATATCAATTTATATTCCAGCTTTAGACCTTGATCGAGGGCTATCGAACAGAGTTCACTAAAGAAGCTTAAGTGTCAGCTGACAGTGTGAAATCAAGTGTTGGTGCTGATCTCCTGTACAAATAAATACCGTTCAATTTATTTAGCTTCCCCATATTTTCTGTGTACCGAAACCACCACACAAAATTTGAGTTGACCTCATTTCATTGTAAAACTAAGAAACAATTCACGAAGCAACATATACAGCTGTCGTATGGTAATTCATTGCATGATTATGCCCCTATCATGATGTGCATCGTGATGTCATGGTAGCCATCTATATGGATCCACGAAGAGACAAAGCATAATAGAAACACTTGCATATTATAGCAAATATTTCTGTTCGCCTTGTTAGAAGACTGCAACTCAAATGTGAACACGTCGAACTATCATTAATAGAAGATTAATGTTTACCCATCAATTTTCAAATGAAATCAAAAATATTTCCTATTGTATAAACGTTTGGTGGTGTGCATCCAAATGCTTGAAGAACATTAAAGCTTTTTCCTGCAACCTTTGCTTCGCAGAACCTCAGGTTTAATTCAATGATTTCTCTTTCTGCTCCGTCAGCAAACATTCATTTGCTGTAGCTTTTAAGATTTTTATTTCTAAAAATCATTGTCACCTGATAATATGTTACTTTGGGACAAAATGAAAACACGTCTTTTCTGAATAGCTTAAGACAAACTAGTTTATTATAAACCTTTGTTTGCACGATATATTGCTATGACTTTTCCATTGTACGGAGTTGTAACACAATTTAATTACTTAATTATTTGCTTAATTAATTAATATATTTATTATTATTTGAACGTTAGAACTATAGCTAACACTACTAGTCCAAGTACTATGTGCACATATATGTGCGTCGTGTGAATTGGAGATGTTTACACACGCGCGCGCGTATATGCACGAATGAACATGTGAGAGTGTAAAATCTTGTGTACTTATGAATTTGTGTGTATCCGTATTCGTACATGTGCGTTTATCTACAGGCTGCTTTTAAATAACAACAATTTGGAAGGCGAAAATGATTGAAAGCGCTATACGTAGAAACATTACGAGGTAATACTGAAACGGAAGTGGTGTCATGACAATGATGAGTTTTTGCAGCGAAGAAGAATGTGTGCCATGAGAACTTTGTTGTCAGATCTAAATTAAGAAACATCTTGTGGATGGATATTTATTGATTGTCTGCTATTGGAAGCAGGGAAATAGCTAATGAGAATGATTGATGCTATTGATCGATATACCTATTGCCAACATTATAATAGGAGATAATAAATCAATGACGGAAATGTTCATTGCAAAATGGAAATCAACTTTTCATAGTATGGTATTGCATAGTATATTATGATATAGAGAGGTTAAGTAGAATATGGGCCAGATGTGAAATTTGAGGAATCTTTAAAGGGTTTCCGTCGGCAACAATGGCAATAATATATTCAAAAGTGTTTGATGTTTAGTTACCATTAAATTAGCCTGTCGTGGATAGAGGAAAAGGCTGACAATGTTGGCTATAATACGCTGACAGAGGGTTATAGGCCAAAACGTTAGCTTCACACATTTTACAACAAATAACATAATAAAACCGAAAGCAATTTTCCTGGATATACTACAGTATAGCATTGTGCGAAATGAGATAGAATTAATTTTATGCTATGTGAAAAAAAAAAAGTGACGGAAATTTTAAAATGGAAATAGATTTGTTTTGCAGGAATGTGAAATCGAGTGTTGAAACAGATTTGGGGATAATCATATTTTTGCCAACTAAGCACATGCATTATATACTTAGTCTTCACTTCAGCTTTATTATTATTCTTATTTTAGTGTCCTTTCTGTTAAATTTCTTTTCACACATACTGTGCCGAAATAATTTAAGGTGGGTGATGAAAGGTTTATGACAAAGGACACTAAAATGATAATAGTGATAATAACGGTGACGTGAAATATGACCATCCCCACGTATATGGGAATGAAAGTAGCTCAGATTTTAACTATCTTCCTATATGTATAGCACCGTATGAATTTCTCGAGGTACTTATAAAACTGAGAAAATCGTGGAACAAGAGATAATAATGAGCTTTGAAGATGTTGTTTTCAAATTTTGGTACAGCCCAGAAGTCTTGTAGATATTACCATTGGAATATAAGCAGTGGTTCTACCTCAGGCTAGAAACGATTTTATGTTGGGTTAATAATAGAACGATATAAACTACGGAGGTGGAATGGGTGGATATGGACGAGATATCGCCACCCAGTAATGCAGTATACTCTGTAATGGACTCTTCCCAAATCCAACCGGTTACACCGCTTCTAAAATACTGGGCAGAGATCGCTAGGTACCAAATGCTGTTTTAAATAAATACAACTTTAAATATGGACTGGACAGTTCACGTTACACTTTCACACATACACACTCGCGCGCACACACACACATACACACTCGCGCGCACACGCGCACACACACACACACACGCACACATGCACTCACACACACAGTATGTATATGTGTGTGTGCATGAACACTTACAGAAATACATACACAATAGCATGCACATGTATGTTGTAATTCATGTAATCCGACCTGCTATTTGCTAAACTGCAATTTTGCTCAAATAAAACGTTATATTTTTTAGAACGTAACAATTGATTGATTAACACTTTCCAAACGTTGTCAAAGAATCTCCAACACAACCGTATTTATGATATTAAACGTTACAGAATAGAAGGAAATAGTTCCTAATGAATGCCCTCACGCTTTTCCCAGTTTCTTCAAGATTGGTGTCTCATACGGCGGAATAAAATATGCTAGTCATCATAAGACTGTTCGTGCTTTATAACATTAAGTTCTCTGACATAGCAATCAGTAGTAAGGGAATAGCAGAATAACGGGTGTCAACTAATTCAATGTTTTCACATAAGCTGTGCATAATTCTTAAGAACCTGTATGCTCATAACTATTTCCAAACAGGGTAAATATATATATCCTGTTTTAATCCTTTCTCTTTTACGTATTTGGACTATTCTACGTTACTGGACAGCGGCAGTGATAAGTGTTAGTCGATAAATTCGATACCAGTCATTATTTTAACTCTGGTAATGTTCCATCAATTTCTGTTGCCGCTAAACTACCACGATATAAATACGCTAACAGCTGTTGTAAATCAGTGTGAGACAAATACAAAGATAGACCAGCAGTTAACCTCACATATAAACATACAGAAAGGGCTTCCGGAAAGTTTCCAGTTACTAAATTCATTCAGCATTCATGGGTGGAACCATAGTTGGGGCAGATGTCAACTGACCTAAGTGTCTCATATATGGGGCTGAACTAGAAATCAGCTGCTCGTGAGAAAAAGTAAACTTATATCACACTTAGATGTGTGTGTGTGCGCGCGTGTGTGTGTGTGTGTGTGTGTGTGTGTTTGTGTGTGTGTCTGTGTGTGTGTATGTGTGTGTGTGTGCGTGTGTGTGTCTGTGTGTACATATAAATACAGGAGTTACATGTAAGCTACTTTAAGTTTTGTGTTCAGATAGCGCAGTAATCGTTTGGCCTTATGTAGCTCTCGATACACGACCCGACAATCACTCAGATTCAAATGCCAGATAGTACCTGAACGCTTCATATCTGATAAAATAGCTGCATTAAAAACAATACTGCATTTATGATAACCAGTTAACACATAATAATCAGTAAATTCTCGTGTTACAAAATGATAAAAATCTTGTCAATATATTTGAGTACAGTAGGCGAAATACAATGAAATATTCAGTTTATACCGTATGGAAAAAATACATCCACTCTATTTATTATGACGCTAAACTTTTTCATGTGAAACATATTCCGTTCTTACTGTTTCAGATTATCTTACATATATCTTAACAGTTTATTTTGTTATTGCCAAAAGTATGTACAACTTTCAAGCAATCCTTAATTGGACAACCACACATTATTTGTAAGTACCAACAATGCAGCAGATGAAAATATCAGATTAGTTTCTTTTTGTAAATTCCAGTCTTCATGAGTATGAGATATTACATGTCAAGTGATTTCATATCTATGACAAATTGTCTGCTTGTCATTAGTAATAGAGATTCATTTGTCACTTATATTGAAAATACGCCTCCACTCTCTGACAAACCGTCTATAAAAGAATTACTGATGGCTATATTGCAAATAACGCAGGAAATTATAATATGTCTTTCATCCTACTTAATTTATAAAGCTGCACACAGCGGTAAATTCTTTCTCCTAAATTAATACTTATTTTTATTGTTAGTGTTAGAAACTTTCTGATATTTTGTGATGCCTTATTTCTCATGTTTTTAATTTCTTTTTCTTTATTTCCTTGCATGGATCTCAAGAAAATCACTACAATATCATGAATACAAATTAGTTTTAACGATTCATCTAAATTGTGTGTGTGTGTGTATGTGTGTGTGTCTGTGTGTGTGTGTGTATGTGTGTGTTTGTTGTTGTTTTTTTTGTATGCAGACTTAAATATTTTCAAATACATGGCATCTTCACGAATAAAGTAAGATACATGTGAACTGAAATTTAATAGTGTCGAGACAGAATCATTCCGATTCATCATTCTACTACAACCGATATTTAATGACATGCTTCTGTCTACGTCTCAAATATACAATAACTTTCAGGCTAAAAGTTATATGGTGATTGCTTTCAAATACAAGTTAAAGATTAGAAGTTATGTAACCACCTACATTTTTCTGTTGAAATGTCCTTGGAAACTCTTGGCTATGAGAAAAGTTTGACAGCAAGAAAAATAGTTAATGGCATCTTCAGTCTCATCATAGAATGATGGAATACTACATAGTGTTTTTCCTCACATGATTGTTTAATATTTTAAACAGAAATTGATGTATTTAGGAACGCTTCAAAAGTTTGAAAGGTGAGTTGATTTATTTTCAGTGAGAGATAGATTAATAGAAAAAGTCTATTAAATTAAAATATTTATATAAAATAGTGTTGTCCACACTTTCAATAATTGCGAGTAAATTCATTATGGAAATTCTCCTTTGATGCAGATTAGCAAAGCTAAGCGACGAATATATATACATACATATATGCATGCATATCTACATACATACATACATACATACGTACATACAAGCCTGCATACATAATACATACATACAAGCATGCATACATACATACAGACATACATACATACATACATACATATAAAGAAACACTCAGAAGAAAACTTATCACCCTTAAACACGATTTACTTGTGGCAAGCGAAAAACTTCGTTATTGCAAAAAAAGTACCCGAACGAAAATTGATTAACCGAAAGTTGCCCGAGACCTACAAGCTATATATCGCAGTATGAAATGAGATATCATCAATGTAGTAAATGCCCCTCCCCATGAAGACCCAGAATCATTCTGGCGGGGAATCTGCAATGTAAATAAGTAACACATGAATAGGTGAGAGAAGAACAGAGGACATCATACTTGCACATAAATTGATCCAGCATTCTCCGATTCAATGCAGAGGAACGTAGTACATTTGAGCGAAATTCTCCTATTGTTTAGATAATTGAGAAAAGCCATGCACATGAAATACAAACAATATTTAAATTAATGTTAGAATATGTAATGCAGGTAGCATCACATTTTGTTGGTTTATTTATAGTAAATAAAATATTGATTACGTGATTAGGAAATGAATTCGAATATCATTTTCGTTAGTGTTAACATATTTGATGAAGTAAACGCCGCATTAGTCAGTTTATTTCTCTATACTGTGTCATTGGCACACTTGAACAAACACGACGAACTCGTCATGTCCCTCACCAAATCGCCAAATTTTTCATTTACTTCATTGACGTATTTTCGTTAAGTATCGATTGGAACTTTTGTAAAAGTCGATCGTTGTACTGAGTAATCAGTAGGAGCTAATTAATATTCTATACCGCTGCAAGCAATTGCAAATTACTATGGAAAACCGATAACCGATTTCGGATTCATTTAACTTCATAACAACAACTTCCTTCTCCGATGTTCTCTACCGTTTCTCGTATTTTATTGTGTGGCTCATGTTTGATAATCACCACGGTGGTGATTTCGCCCGAATTTAATGGTATCACATAACGAAACATCTTATATATACTTACTATTGCATCGTCAAATAAAGTTCGTGAAGCATAATTCAGACTAAATATGTGACCAACTACGTCGATAATTTTTAACATTTTAACATGGTTTTAGATATATGTTCTACTCTGGGCACAAGGCCCGACGTTTTGAGGGAGGGGGCCAGTCGATTAGATCAACCCGAGTACACAACTGATACTTAATTTATCGACCCCGAAAGGATGAAAAGCAAAGTTGACCTCGGCGGAATTTGAAGTTAGAAGTAAAAACATGAAATACCGCCGAGCATTTCGCCCGACGTGCTACCGTTTCTGCCAGCTCGCCACCTTCGCACGTTTTAAATATTGACATTAAAACAGTGGAATACGTTTTTATCCGAAGTGGGCGTCTGTATTCTTGTTTATAAATAAACTTTTAGAATAATTACATTTTCACGTTTTTGTTATCTAAATTATTGAAACAAGAGCATTCAAGTGTAAAATTAAACAGTGTCATTCCATTATACTATTTCATTATATCATTCCAGTGTTTAATATGTGTCATTATATTCGTGCGTTGTGTGAGAAAACCGGTCAACAAGGAGTCCATCTGGGACAATATATTAATTAGCTACTAATATCAAACAATCAGGCATGTTACTGTTTTTACCTTTGAACCGACGAATGGCAACAATAAAATGTATCATAAATTATTAGGATTCATTTGGAAGAAGTTAATCATTGGCTTGTTAAATCCAGCCAGAAATCAGGTATGACAAAAAACAAAAGCAACAACATCAAATTTTCTCTCTTTAAACAAAGCATAATACGTTGTTGATATTCAAGTAAACTGAGTGAAATTGCCTTCATACTGAGGAAACTGATTTCCATTCTACTATCTTTATTAGTACAGTTCTATGTTTAAGAGATGAGGAGTTATGAACATTAATTGCATTATTTACATTTGACGGACATTTGTCCTCATCCTGTTTGTTGTTAACACAACGTTTCGGCTGATACACCCTCCAGCCTTCATCACGTGTCTTGGGAAAATTCCAAATCTGGGTTCTCATTCCTAAGGTATTTTTTGATGTTGTTGTTGTTGTTATTATTATTATTGTTATTACTATTTTTATTCAGGTCACTGTTTAGTATCGAACACGGAATCTTGTGATTAGTAGCTCGCGCTCTTAACCACTACGCGATTTGGGCATATGGCGTAGTGGTGTATGTGTGCTTGTCTATATGTAAAGTGTAATTCTTGTGCGTGTATTTGGGCTTGCTTACCACACTGCTACCCGTCTCTTTTACCTTTTAGTTCCTTTTTTTAAAAATTTTACTCATTTATTTACTTATTTCTTTAAGTATCTCATTCTTTAAGTATTTTTGTGTCTTGTGTTGTGCTTAATCGCCATCTTGCGCAGTGTAGTGGAGGGGTGATATCTTTCCATTCTTGTTTTCGGTTGAGACTCAGTCTGTTTAGTACAATGTGTGCTGCTTCTATAGTCCAAGCGTTGGGTCTGTTCTATGTTTTGATTATCAACACATAAAACAAACGAGTTATTTTACCGTCTGTATTGCTAGCATGACATGGATAACTCTTTACTTATTGCGAGGTCTATATATCAAGTGACAGCAGTGTATTAAAGTAATTTGAGTTGTTTCTACTCTGCTCCTATATAAGTGTAGTCCAGAAACCAAAATACCAAAACGTTGGGGCAGTTCTTGTAGTGAATTAATTGGCTCAGAGCTCTATCTCTTCTTTTACCCATATCTTTGTTCGAGTTATACTGCATTTGTGCGTATGTGTATGTCTATATATATGCCTGTGGTTGTGTATGTATGTATATAATTATGTATGTACGCATGTATATATATATATATATATATATATATATATATATATATATATATATATATATATATATATATGGGCTTGTATCTATACGTCGTCCATATGTTTTATATGTATATGTATGCACCTATTATGCCATCGCACTTATAATTATTACACTTATTACACTTATATAGTTGAATAAATGCAATATATTCAATAGTCTTGTATTTTTAATTCCACCAATTTACCTCAATCACCCATACTCCTATACACTCTTTTCAACTATCTGCAAAAACTATTAGACTTCTGTACTTCGTTTCCCCTTGAAATTCATATGTAAACAATTCTGACCACTGGGTGAATTCAATGAATATCCTTTCACTACTTTTCGCACATCCTGTGAATTGTTTATCTCTCGTTATTATCTCATTCACTTTCCCTGTTCCTCTTTTGTGTTTTGTTATTGGGCACATTTCCTTTTGTCTATTTCTAAATATCATTTCTTTAACTCACCGACCTAACCCTCACTACACACGTTTTCACACTTTGATTATACTACATTGTTTTTACCTTCCTCATTATCCGCATTCAACTCAAGAACCTTTCCATATCACTCGTAATCTTACATTACTCGCTCGTACTTTTCTAATTGCCCGTTATTAAGACATCTGTATCCTGTCTTTCTATAGGACATGTGTATAAACTTTAGGATATCTCCTTCCACAAGGCAAATAAACTTACTCAATTCTTTTTGCTTCTTGAAAAATGTTTGCTTCTTGAATGTTGCACGTGCAGACCAACAACAGTTTCTCAGGATTCTGAATGCTATTAAATATCATGTTAATATTTTACACTCTGCCCTGTGTATGCAAAATTAATTTCCGACACAGAATGACTCTGCACTCTACTATTGTTGTTTTGACGTAAATACAAGGACCACTTAGAGTAAATTGGATTGTTGTCTGGCCAACAGAATTAAGTTTTGGTCGAAAAAATGAACTTGGATGAAAGGGGAAAATCACTGTTCAAATAACTTGCAGTATTTAGATAACTACTTCTAACAAAAATTTAAATCCTGAAAAAATATGCAAAACTTGGACTTATTAATGTTAGGTTTCCATGCTTCTCTACAGCGTGCGTTAAAATGCACAACTCTGTGGCATACATTGAAGGCTGCACATATATAGAAATGATAAATTGCAATATTTGCATTATACTTCGTGTTGGAGGAAACAAGCAGTGTCCTCAAACATTCTAAAGTGAGACTCCCAACGTGAATATGGGGCATAATAGAGACACTTTTCATTGAGGATTAAAAGAAAAAAAAGATTAAACATCAGAAAGAAATGAGAATACAGCACTGCCTATTGGAAAGTATTTTAGTTTTAAATACATCAAAACTACACAATAGCCTGAAGGCAAATTTATACATTTACATTTATTTAGACCATAAAGAAAAAAAAAGTATACGTTACGTGGTAATGGGCCGTTGCCGTGAAATAAACAGAAATATTTGATGAATCATTTCACTGAAATATCGTTTCTCTAGTGACTATCGTCACATATTACCAATTATATGATTTAATGCACACTATATCTACTCCAGACAGTATGGAGTCTAAATCTCAAATCTCAGTGGTTACATTTGTTGTTTAAAACAAGCTGCAGAAAATCAGTAATAAATCAAAATATTCTGTAAAATGTGTAAAAATACACACATATTAGCGTGTACGTTTGTGTTTGGGTGTGTATGTATGTATGTGTGTGTATGTGTGCTCGTGTGGCTATGTGAGCGTGTATGC
>NC_142937.1:2714307-2781807 GCF_046866305.1 Octopus bimaculoides | reverse complement strand
AAAGATTATAATTATTACCAAAGAAATCCTATTTTATCGCAAAATATAAACCTGTTATGAATGCTTCCACCACGGATGATACTACTATTTTTAGAACAGTCGTTACCCACGAATCTATTCAGTACAGTTCCTACTACTACTGCTGCTACGACCACAGGAGGCCACTTGAACATTAAACTAGATTTCACGGACAGCCTCTACAACCGAATAATACCACTCCCGTCTTTCTTCTTCTTCTTCTTCTTCTTCTTCTTCTTCTTCTTCTTCTTCTTCTTCTTCTTCTTCTTCTTCTTCTTCTTCTTCTTTTCTTCTTATTCTTCTTCTTCTTCTTCTTCTTCTTCTTCTTCTTCCTCTTCTTCTTCTTCTTCCCCTTTCTTCTTCTTCTTCTTCTTCTTCTTCTTCTTCTTCTTCTTCTTCTTCTTCTTCTTCTTCTTGTGAGGGAAGGTTATGTTTGTTTTCGCGAGTAAGTATATACACGGTAAGTTCTTACTTTTGTCGTGTATTACAATGTTTGAACACTAACCAATGGCCAAATAAAATGTGTCCACGTGAAATTTATATTGATTTAAAAAAGAAATTGCTTGTTATGTTCGGAGATTGTACATTCTTACTTCACCTAAACTCTTATATATTCCCCTTTTATGGTACGTAAACGCTCCAGGTTACATTACATTATAGTAATGCATAGCAATAAAAGAAAATTTCTATTGTAAATCATCTCTGTATTTATTGTGAGTATAATATATTGAAAATTTGAATCTCTGATCTATTAACCCACTTTTGCAAACCTGAGATTCTTGGTTTCTAATCATGAAGCTATATATTCTAATTAAATTTGCATTTTTGGGTTCATAGTCGTTCTGGTTTCCTGCCTATGATTACATCCTTTACCAAAATCACTGTGTGTTAGAAACAATAATATAATTTTCCGTTCATAACTTTACGTCGAAATACATTTAATTCACTTAGACACCATACTAACTTAATACATATGCACACACAAACACAGACATATACGCACACGCACACATTCGCGCACGCATATGTGTCTGTATGCATATATATATATATATATATATATATATATATTGCAACGCTAGTAAACTGCGGCTAGAACTCAATATACATATGCACCGTACGTACTAAAGCATATGTATGTATGCATATATATATATATATATATATATATATATATATATATATATATATATATATACACTTATATATGCATACATACATATGCTTTAGTACGTACGGTGCATATGTATATTGAGTTCTAGCCGCAGTTTACTAGCGTTGCAATATATATATATATATATATATATATATATATATATATATATATATATATATATATATATATATATATAAATATATATATATGTATGTATGTATGTATGTATGTAGGTGTGTGTGCGGTGGGGGGGATATACATATGCTGTAGAAATTTGTACTTTCTACATGTTGTTTCTGATGATGATAGTTCTGGGTGGTGAAGTAACCAGACTTCTGCAAGTTGCTTGGAACAAGAAAATACAAATGTCTATGAAAATATAGTTGACTGCATCCTTAAGCAATATTTGGGATATTGAAGCAACGCTGAAATATTATGACATGATCTAACTTGATCAATAGTTTCGATTGACGGTCCTTGAAGCAATATATGCAGTGTATGTAATGTTTACGTGTAAGGCATTGTTCACGATATGAAGGAATTAATGGATATTATATTTGTACATAATATCGCGGGTTTGTTGATAGAGTCATTACATTCTATAAACTGGAATATTTCGGAAGAATTGTATTGCGATCTAAAATGTAGCACAAAACTGCTTAATCATGGATATCACAGATGGTATGAAAGAATGAACGTAGCTTTCTGTTTCTGTGCACAGATATTAACTTATATGACGAACGCAATATAATAAAACTTTGCATTGTAAATAGGCACTCCGAGCAAAAGTGATTAATTCAATTGTAATAGATATATTCTTGCTGATGTTTTTGACTTGTTGAAGTTGGATTTTCAGTAATTATTGACCACATGCTAGAATGCTTCTAATGAAACTAGCAGTCACTATCATAGCCTCCAAACCAAATAAGTTTACATAGCATGAAAGATTGAACTTGAACATTTACTGTTTCTCGATGAAGAGCAAGAGAAATACTTCAGCTGATATCTTCAAGGGCATACAAAAGAAACAGCATATTTGAAATGGTGTCACTATCATAAAATATATCAAGTATATATTATCGATTAAAGTTTGTTGAAAAAACGTATGATACCTCGCATATGTTTTCTGGGAATAAGATGTAAGACCAGGACATCCTTATATAAATTCACTTTCCAGATATATAAGATCTTAAATTTATTGACATTTATTTCTGCGATGACATTAATTCAGACAGTAATTGCGAGGGAAGAATTGAAACTCTTTATTTGTAAACATATCATTAAAACATTAAAACAGATTTATATACAGTTTGAATAGAAATTGGTTATGTGAATGGAAATAATTACCATTTAATTATTAGCATATTTTCATCTGTAAATTAAGCAATAAAGCTTCATATTTCTTGATACATTTATACAGACATATATGTAGTTACACACATATTTACACATACAGAAAGGCAGAGATACGTATACACACAAATATACAAAATACGTCTCCATATATATATATATATATATGTGTGTGTGTGTGTGTGTGTGTTTATGTATATGTATATAGATACATATGCACACATATATATATGCATATATATATATATATATATATATATATATATATATATATATATATATATATATTATTTATATACGCACCGAGACAAATATAGGAAGTGATGAATAAATTTGAGAACGAAGTAAATCAATGTGCACTAATTCACACAAAAGTGCAAATAATTACGTATTTAGAGATAGTTTTTTCACATATTTTTTATTGCTCTTGTAACGTGATAAGGCAAAACCTATGAATTTTAACTTTTCGTGGATTGAAGTAGGAAATAAACAAAGAGTTAATTATGGCTTGTTGCTGTCTTGCTACCAAACTATGAATAGAGTAGCTTCTCAGAATTTAATTACGGTTCTTCTACGGGAGAACTACATATATTGGTACATCTAGCAGTAAAGAGCATTACTCTCCATATGGTACCTTACATTTTGCTCGTAAATATTATGGAGTCATCTTGAAGCTGTAGAATAAAACTGAATATTTGGAACATTCAGCTCTAGTTTCCAATGGGTTATACCATGTTTTTAAAGACAGAAAACGAGAGAGATTGATGTAGTGTGTTTATGAAACGGATCGTAGATTCAGTCTCCCAATACTTTGCGTCCACCTCATTAACTTCGCGTGATAGAAAATGCAAATTTGGTGATTAACTAAGAAAGTTATGCTGTAATGTACATTGATTACAGACACTACACGAACACGACTTTTTTCAGAAGTGATATATTTTCAGCATGAAATTAGGAATTTCTTATTATAATTTCATAGACTTTGATAAATTATGATCTGTTGTGTATGAAAAAAAAGTGATTTTTATTGTCATAGTAAATGTCGATACTTGTTTCTATTTTATAGTTAAATATATAGATTTTCAACATATCGAACAATTTCATTACAAACATTTTGCGTGCAATTTATTTGATAGGTGTTCTTTTCAATATAATGATTTTGAAAATTATAGCTTTGCTATTTATATGCAGTGGTGTAATTTATGTGCATTGGTGCAATTATCCTCTCTCGTTTCATCCAAGCTGAGCAATTACGCAAAAATCATGTGAAGTTTATTAGTTTTCTTCTGTATTTAGTCAAACAAATCGATTCATTTAGATTTAAATTAGATTTTTCCTATGGAGCATGAAAAATTTTACGCTGAAAATGTGCACAAATTGAAGAGACAGTAATGTGATGGATATACAGGATGGAATTCTCACGATCTAATTCTCTGGAGCTTTTATTTATTATTTTTTTAATTTATTTATATCTATTCTATTTGGGACAAAATTTCTATTTGGGTCAAATATACTGAGAAAAATGAGAATGTAATAGGCAGTCTTCCTACGAGTGGAAATATCAGCGTTTCGTTAGTAGTCATCGATTCATATACAGCATTGTGAATAATCGCATGACAGCAGCTCTTTTACCTATGCCATTGCTTATACTGTAATCAGAGTGCTTACAATGTATTTCAAGAGGTTTTCGCTACTAAAAGCAACAGCACTATCCCAAAATGAAGAGAAAAAGAAGGTAGCTTCAAGCGATGCGTCCCCTTGAAAAATATAGGTATGCGTGATTTGCATCTCTTTGTATGTTTGCATGTATCTCCATCCATCCATTCATCCATCCATCTCTCTATCTATCTATCTATCTATCTATCTATCTATCTATCTATCTATCTATCTATCTATCTATCTATCTATCTGTCTGACTGTCTGTCTGTTTATCTATCTACACAAACACACATACTCACTGACACACACATATAATATATATATATTATATATAAGTGAAAAATGATTAAGAGTCAATTATCTATTCACACACGACAAATGCCCAAACGCAAGTCTGGAAGTCCGTATTCTACTATTACTGGATAGCACAGAGTGAAATCTGAAGGTTTGACGAGCTTTATACTGTTCTACATTACTACGTTCTTAACAGAATATGCCATAGCTATATATATATTGTCCCGAACGAAAATAATTATATTTAGATAAATTCTCATTCGTACGACGCGAATTAGAACACCGCTCTCTGGTTTTGCTTGCGAAGACGAAAAAAGAATTGTTTATGGTAACGTGGCTGTTGAAATCGTAGGTGGTATGATATTGGCACGTTTTTACTGTGTGGATGAAAAATGAAGATTACTATTGCCCATTGACGAGGGAGTTCGTGCTGAAAGTTCGGGCTAGTCTCACAACGCAAAAGGTTTTCCCCAATGGTTAGTGTTACTTTTGAATGTCATGTTGAAAAGTGTTTTTATTGCTAAATATTGTTGAAAAGTGTTTTTGTTGCTAAATATTGTTGAAAAGCTTTTGTGTGAACATTTTGTTTTGTCTGGCTTTCGGTGGATTTGTTACCTTTGCCCTCTCTCTGAGGAGTGAGTGCGTTGTATTATTATGCATTCATATTCCGACATAGAGTCCTCTGAGGAAGAATTGTTGATAGGCGTTAATAATATCGACAAGGTGAAGGGAGGAAAGAGTTTTGCAGCAGTGGCTGCTAATATGAGAGAGAAGGCACAGATGAGTAAGAAAGAATTAAAGAAATTCAAAGATTTAATAAAAAGAGAAGCGCACAAAATTGTTGTGACCCCGCCAAGGGAGGTAAGTTGTAGATTTGAAAAAGAAATAAATGTGTATAAAACATTTGATTTAGAAAAGAAAAGGATAGACATTGTATCAAATAAAAAATAGAAAAATGTCTGAAAGACACATGGAGTGACATTACATACGTTACCAGAGGGAGTTAGTGCGCCACGGTGGATGTGCGGTTTAAAACAGAAGAAAGGACTATTATTCTATGGCCTCTAGAAATACGTCAGTGGTGGTGCTCTGAGAGACTTACCTTGAGAGACTTGCTTCCATGGTAAGGGTGGAGGAGATACCACCGGAAGTGGAGGCTAGTTGGATTGTGGCAGCTATTATAATAGCGATGGAAGATAACATCTCCATCCCCTAAATTATCAAATTCCTGCAACATAACGGGCAAGGGAATTAAAGATCATCCACGCCGCCCCAGAGTGCTAGAGAACATAGTTGACGCCATTTAATGGGGGGCAGGAAACCGCGATATTTCAAGTGCGGTCAGAAAGGCCACATTAGAGTAGATTACTCTCCACTACGAGCAGTAACACCACTAGTTGGCCCCGGCGAAAAAGTAACTGCACCTCCGCTGACTGAAGGATCAGAAAAGGTGGAGAAACAAGAGACAGATAACTGCGATTGGTCGACGGTGACCGGAGGAAAAAGAAGAAAGAGGAAAAGTTCACCACCCAAGGACCCCGGTCCCCACCCTTCTCCCGCTCCAGTCCCTCTAATTCCCGCTTTATCTAGTCCTCTCAATGCAGACACCAATCCCCTCCAAGCCCCTCCCGCCACTAAGCCCACAGAAACACATGCAAACACGACAATTTATCAAATCCCCCAACACGATTGGAGAAATAGCAAACTAGCGAGAGAAATTAAAAAATTAAAGTTTTCCAAAGGTAAATTTAGAGGACCCTACCGCATATGTGAAATGTGTGCTGGTGAATGAAAGTGATTTCAAAAGACTAAAATAAAAATTCCCGCCTCCTAGGACTGCAGCTGGGATATATCAAATAATAATATGCTTGTGTGTTTGGAACAACTGCGACGACAGCACTCATTACAGTGTAAAGGACTGGCCTGTAAGAGATGAGCGCATAGTTGGTCGGGACAATGTGCAGAATATGGCACTGGTAGACATGCAAAATATCTTCCTTTCACCCCTTCACATCACACTCGGCCTCATCAAAGACTTCATAAAAGCAATGACATATGATGGTTGTGGCATCCAGTAGCTAAAAGTAAAATTTGGTGCAGAGAAAAGTGATGCAAAACTGAAAGCAGGCATTTTCATTGGACCCGATATCAGAGAATTGATATCTGCTAGCAAAGTCAGAGGTAAACTGAATACAGTTGAGCTGACGGCATGGGGATTCGTTCGTGTTAGTTGTACAGAACTCTCTTGGAAATCATAGGGCTGAAAACTATGCTGATTTAATAAACAACATGCTAACAGTCTAGGAAAGAATGGGATGAACTTAAATGGGATGCACTTAAAATGCACTTCTTGCATTCTCTTCTCGATTTTTTCCCAGCAAATCTTGGTGCCCTTGGTGATGAGCATGGTGAAAGGTCTCATTAGTACACATCTGAAATGGAAACGAGGTATCAAGGCCGGTTCAATCCACACATGATGGGCCACTACTGCAGGTTCCTACAAGCACAAGAGCAAGTGTCTCAAACATTTCAGAGTTGAGCATATCAAAAATAAAATGAGTGTTCCCTTAACATAAACATACAATGTACCATTATATTATAATACAATTTGTCTAGAACATAAATTTCCTATATACAGTACTAATATGGTATTATAATAATTATTTGCCTTGAACTTAACTATTCCTGAGTCTAATATAGTATTAATATATAACTATGTGTATAACTCAAAATCCCGACGTGCTACAGCAATTCTGAGTTCTGATTCGTAATCATCGTACTCGATTTAGTTTAGTACAGCACCATTTGTCTGGATAGCAGACAATAAATCTTTTGTTTTTATAATAAACATCATATCTCCTGAACTCACAATCTATGGATGAAATTATTCCCTTGATCCGGTGCAGTATCAAGTCCCAGTATTTTACGTTGAAACCCTGTCGAAGTAATTTTGCTTAACTTTAAGTAGTCTCTATACTTGTGTACCAGTTAATTAATGGAACCGATCGAATTGGCCGATACTTGTACCCGTCAGGTTTCGTCATTCAGAATCAGAATTCTATAGCTAAGAATCATGAATTAATTCTCTTTAGGCTCTCTCTGTTTTAAGACAGATGAAGGTGTAAACTTCACTGGACACATTATTCATTTGAAAAGAAGCAAACCTGAGTATATTAAGACATGAGAGAAACGATGAATAACCTGAAGAGTAGATCCATTAATTGAAGAGATATATAGAACGTATGTGATTGTAGCCGGTGCATGGGGAAGCGTCAGTTGACACAAGACAAAAATTCCATTAAGTGACAACAACAATGTACAATTTGTAAGTATTCCGATACCAATAGCGAGTGCTTCTCCATGTATTATTCTTAATGTTGATATTCATTCTGACACAGCAGTTCCTTTTAAACAACATAAGATATAATATATGAATGGTGATAGTGCCTGCAATGCTGATGTTAGTGATTAAGTTCTGTCAATTAATACATAAATGTATTCATCTAAGGTAACACTGATAAACCAAGTAAATTGATAGATGGACTTCTGAAAATCAGAATATTGACAGAGGTTAATTATGTTGCCTCGCATTCACATAAACGAATATTGATGTCCTTTTTGTTAGACTATTCGGTGAGTAAATCGCTTGAAGTAATATAATAAATGTAAATATGACAAAACATTTCTTTTCTATACTTGTATTTGTTTCAAGTTATATACATCGGTCTAATGAACATTTTTGTGGGATATTAATTTGATACTAATTATATCAGTTTGTACATTACCATCCACTAACAAACGAAAGTAGACTGTAAGAGTCGACCCCTGATCAATTTGAATACTAAATTGGGAGATAACGCTGCATAAAGTTGCTGTATGAAGATGCAAATCGGTTATGTATTAAAACTTTTGCAAACTATCCAAATACAATCTTACTTTGTAGCATTTTGGCAAGTGTTTTCTACTATACCTTTGAGCCGACCAAAGCTTTGTGAGTACATTTCGTAAATGGAAACTGAAAGAAGTCTGCCGTATCTATCTATATCTCTCTCTCTCTCTCTCTCTCTCTCTCTCTCTCTCTCTATATATATATATATATATATATATATATATATATATATATATATATATATATATATATATATATATATATATAAGGATAAAGAGAGCAATGGTAAGGTTGGAAATATATTTTATGGATAGAGTCTTACAGCTGTTTCTGGAAAGATCCAGTACTTCCCTTCATCGGAGACAGAAATAGTAAAGGAATCGATTATTATATCCATAGGCGGAGGTGTGAAAATTCCCTGTTCTTTCAGTGTCGCCATCTATTTGGAATCCAAGAACTCGATGCTTGGAGTTTCCTGACTCTTATCAATGAGATGTACCTCAGAGAGACAACTGTAAGCGAACTTAAAGACGTAGCTTTATAAATAATTCAGTGAACACGTTCATTGAACTGCGTTAGTAGATCACCCGACCGAGCTAAATAAGGAAGTGTCAGCTCTAAGCAGCTTGTAAGTATGAGCAGAATTAGTTAAGTTGAAAAGTTTCTCACGTATTTCCACGTGTAAAATGATGTGTATTTTCCTTTTAGCAGTTGAAATATGTGACAAACATATTTCAACTTACCTAATTATGTTCATACTTTCATGCTGCTTAGCATTGACACTTTGTTATATATATATATATCTATATATATATATATATATATATATATATATATATATATATATATATATATATATATATATATATATATATATATATATATATATATATATATATATATATATATACATATATATATGTATATATATATATATATATATATATATATATATATATATATATATATATATATATATATATATATATCGTAATGGTCCGTGTCGGTCATGAATGATCATGAGATTGCACATAGAAAGTTCTCCAAGGCACAATTACACTCAAGGTTGTTTATGCCCATGCATACGAGCCTCCTCTCACTACGCCACGGATGTTACCCATGGCAAGGTCAAAGGTCGACACGGCTTGGCCTACTTCTGAGTGAAAGGGAGTCACGTGAAATAAAGTGTCGTGCCCAAGAACACGACACACAGCCTTCGCACGAACACACAAACGTTACTTTATATATGTATATATGTGTGTGTGCGGGTGTGTGTTTTGATATATACATATAATGTGTGTGTGTGAGTGTAAATATGTGTACGTGTATTGCATATACATACATCTATAATATACTTATATACATATATTCGTGCGTGTACGTGTGTTTGTGCAGGTATCGATCATTATGTTGCACACTTAAAGCGCCATCATTTCTATAGTAGAAAATATTTCCTATCCTAGACTTGAAATTATTTGGAATTTGGAGACATGCAGGTTTAACAAACAAAATAATGCAATTCTAACCATTTTTCTTTTCTTTTAAACTAGGAACAACTCGTGGTTTCTGAGTTAATCTAATTATATCAAGAAAAAGTCATGTATATTTATAAATTAGATTTAACGCTATATTTCATTTAAATATTATATAGACGCAGGAGTGGCTGTGTGGTAAGTAGCTTGCTTACCAACTACATAGTTCCGGGTTCAGTCCCACTGCGTGGCATCTTGGGCAAGTGTCTTCTACTATAGCCTCGGGCCGACCAAAGCCTTGAGTGGATTTGGTAGACGGAAACTGAAAGAAGCCCGTCGTATATATGTATGTATATATATATATATATATATATATATATATATATATATATATATGTATGTTTGTGTGTCTGTGTTTGTCCCCCCACCATCGCTTGACAACCGATGGTGGTGTGTTTACGTCCCCGTAACTTAGCGGTTCGGCAAAAGAGATCGATAGAATAAGTACTAGGCTTCCAAAGAATAAGTCCTGGGGTCGATGTGCTCGACTAAAGGCGGTGCTCTTGCATGGCCGCAGTCAAATGACTGAAACAAGTAAAAGAGTAAAAGAGTAAGATACTAGTGAATATATCAAAGAATAACTTTTTCCCCTCATTTATTAAGTATTCATGTTCCCTCTACATTCGTAGATTCTTACGTGAAGGGTAGCACCCACGTAGCGCCCTCTTGGATGCGTTGTGCGTTACGCGAAATGTGGAAAATTTCAGGGTAGCAGCATATGGTACGCTGGGTGTTTTGAAATTTCGAATTTTTCTTTAAGATTAATAATGTAATACAGCTGCATTATTTATATGCTAAACACAGTTTTTTAAAAGATGTCGTGAGTAAATTATGAGTAAGATATTGTGTTATCGGCGACTCGAATATATGACTGATAATACGTCCAGATCCTGAATACTTTCAACATATAAATCGTTAGACTTCTCTGTCGATTCTCCCTACAAAATTAAAATGGGAGCATTTAATCCACGCAAGTGTAAAAAATGTCATATTATGTATGGTATGCTAATATACACCTGCATGTAATTGACTTCTGCTTAATTGGAATTATCTGTTTTTCCTTTTATTTTTTCCCCGTTTCCAAAACAGATACAGGAGACATTTTCAGAATGCCGTTTTATTGAAAGGAGTAAGGCGGTGAGCTGGCAGAAACGTTAGCACGCCGGACAAAACGCTTAGCGCTATTCCGTCAGTCACTACGTTCTAAATTGAAATTCCGCCAAAGACGACTTTGCCTTTCATCACTTCGGGGTCGATTATAAAGTACCAGATATAGACTGGGGCTCGATGTAACCGGGTTAATCCCTTCCTCCAAATGTGAGGTTGTGTATCTACAGTAGAAAGGATTCTATTGAAAGGAGTACCGAACTTGAAAATATTACTAAGCAGAGCATCAAATTTTATAACCTCGAAATTGATATCGAAATATCAATATCAATATATATATATATATATATATGTATATATATATATATAATAATGGTAAAGTGATAAATGATATTTTCCAAGTGGTCAGCGCGGAAATAAAACCTCGTAGGTAAATTAATATAAATATATGATAATCATATACATAATTGTAATAAATGCTTGGCTTGCGCCTCACCATGCAGTGAAAAATAAACGTCAAAAGGCACTATTGCCACCATAAATTCTCCGAGAAAACCACACTGGATATACTTTCTCCTACTGGCTTACATGTAGTGTGTTTTTCTCGGTGAATTTATTTGTTTCAGCCATTTGACTGTGGCCATGCTGGAGCACCGCCGTTAGTCGAGCAAATCCAGCCCGGGACGTATTCTTTTTAAGCCTAGTACTTATTCTACCGGACACTTTGCCGAACCACTAAGTTACGGGGACTTAAAAACACCGGCATTGGTTGTCAAGTGATGTTGGGGTGGACAAACACAGGCACACAAACATATACACACCCACACACACACACACACATATATATATATATATATATATACCCCCCCCCCACATATATATATATATATATATATATATATATATATATATATATATATATATACATATATATACATACATACATACATATATACGACGGACTTCTTTCAGTTTCCGTCTACCAAATTCACTCACAAGGCTTTGGTTGGCCCGAGGCTATTGTAGAAGGCACTTACCCAAGATGCCAGATAGTGGGACTGAACCCGAAACTGTGGTTCGTAAGGAAGCTACTTACTACACAGACACTCCTACATATATATAAATATAAATATATATATATAAATATATATATATATATATTAGGAACAATCCTAATCTAATCAATAATAGATTAGACCTTAGGGTATCATGTGTGCATTGCTCTACTCGCACTTTTAAATTTTTTAAAAAATAGGACTTTTATTTAAACAACTAAAGTTATCAAAATTTATAGTACCTTACTTCTATTATAGTCATCTAGAACTATCAACTAGCACATATTTATTTTGGTAATTGAAACTTTACAACATATATTCCTGATCTCTATCCTTAACATCTAATCTACTTAAATCAGTCATCAGATTCCTGTATTGATTATCCTTGTTATTTCCTAACATCCTTTCTTTTCTCAGTCCCTTAAACATCAGTATACACATTATTATAAACTAATATAAATCCGATAATAATTTTTATCTTTTATTCACATTATATAAATAAGGCTTACCTATGTGTCTCCTAAATAGTATCATTATCGTCAGCTAATAAGTTTTTTTAAAAGATAATTCAAAATAGTGTTCATGATCACTATATGCTTAATATACTTAATATCCTTAAATTTTACACCCTATCCAGAGCCCCTGAATTCAATATTGACATTATTTCATGATTTTTGTGAAAGATAACTACATCTAATTTTATTTTATTAACATACCTCTTATTGTGTAAACATTAGTTAGAATTCTGTTGTTGTCTGTACCACTATACTGTTACTCTATTCAGACTAAAAGTAAAAAACCTATTTGACCCATATACCTAGGGCTATAATTCCTCAACATTAATTCCTCAACATTTTGATAGTAATAAAATGACCTGATACTACTATGACCAGTGAAACCTCTAGATTCTAATACTTTTATAGCCTTGCCCATGCATATTGCTTACACCTTCCCTCTCTTTAGAAGTAATTGTCCCTTTGCTATCACCACTAGATAAGAAACAATAGAATTCTGAGACAGTTAAAACTTTTGTCTAGAATCAATTACTAGCCTGATAGACCCTGCTATGTCAAGATGGACTTATATATTCTTCCTCTGCTCTCTCCCACTTGGTTTTAATATGTTGCCACATTTGTAATATGTCTTTTTTTCTACATTTTTTCGTGCAGCTGAAGATTGCTCTTCATATTGCATTTAAGGTAATGCTCACATTACTTAAATAAATTGAAGTAGCATGAAACGTGCGTACTGCAATCACTTTTGAAATCCGTGTTGCTTATTATTTGATTTTAATCACCCATCCTTTTGGGATGTGAAATTCGGGTGCCTTCGCATAAGTACCATATTCAAGCCTTGAATCTATATCTAAACCGTATATATATATATATATATGTATATATATATATATATATATATATATATATATATATATATATATATATACAAATTTACATATGCATATATACATATACACACTCACACACGCACACACATACACACACACACACACACACACACACACACATATATAATATTTATCCGCATGAAAATTTACTT
Organism: Octopus bimaculoides; assembly: GCF_046866305.1. NCBI lineage: Eukaryota > Metazoa > Mollusca > Cephalopoda > Octopoda > Octopodidae > Octopus > Octopus bimaculoides. Next base: position 2,768,187 of record NC_142937.1, on the reverse strand, counting down.
CTTCCGCTAAGGGAATTATTCCCTAGGTTTCGAATGTATTTTTAATCAGACGTTATTTCCGAATTTCTTATCATATCCGTATGAATATATGTACGCAAATGTTCATTATAAAAATTAATCCATTAAACGAAGTTCTATAAATGCCATCAAATGAAATAAAATGAACATCTTGTTGTTATATATATATATAATAGAAATATGTTACAAAAACAAAATAGAAACTACCCGTGAAAATGTATGGCGAAAGTAAGAAGAAAAATAAGCGAAAATGCACATTGGAAATCAAAAAATATAAAGGCTTTTTATGGAAAGTAACGATAGATATATACAATTAGATGAACTGAGGTAGGAATAAAGGTAATAGAAGTCATTATTGTGAGTTATTAAAGAGATTGTAAGTTTATAGATGATGTCTGTTTCGATGTGGTTATTGACTATTTTAATTAGGATGTCAAGGAAAGGGAGTTGTTTATTGGATATTATATATATATATATATATTAAATATATAGTAGGTCATCAAGTATGAAATTTGTAGTAAGGTATATGGTAAACTTTGACAGCTGCTCATTTTGCGCCATTATTATATATTGACAATCCTTATTTATTGTTAGGAAGCTGACGCAGATATTTCTTTATTCTAACTCATTTTGCTCCTTATAAGTAATTTATAAATTGTTTTTTGCTATTTTTTTATAGAAGGATAAGTGTGAAACTCGTACTGTTTTGAAGTATGAGTTCTTTCTTGGAAATACTGCATCACAGGGTGCTCGGAATATTAATGGAGTATTTCATTGTAATGTTTATTACACAGTAGACTGTATCAAATTGGTTTGCAAAATTTCATTGTGCGAACTTTGACCTCACAAATGCGTAATGCAGTCGACCAGAAACAAAGGTAGATATTGATGAACTGAAAGCCACCATCAGGTCAGATCCATCTCAAAGTGCCTCAGAATTATCGTTGTGTCTTGGTGTTAGCAAGCAAATAATATTGACTCAACTAGTTTAAATAGATAAAGTGAAAAATTTGGATAACTGGGTTCAAAAATGAGTCATTTTTGAATCGTATTGTAATATGTGATGAGAAATGAACCCAACACAACAACACTAAACGTTCAGCACAATGGTTGGATAAAGACGAGCCACCAAAACACAGTCCGAAAAACGAAATTCATCAAAAGATGCTGACGCTGAGTGTTTGGTGATCTGGAAACCTGTAACATCAATCACGGCCAAAGTATACTACAGAAACTTAAAATCAGCCTAGATCAGTCAGCAGAGCCACTCTTATTTTATTGCAAGTCAGCGCCAGACCACACATCGCAAAAATGATATATATATATATATATATATATATATATATATATATATATATATATAGAGAGAGAGAGAGAGAGAGAGAGAGAGATAGATAGATAGATAGATAGATAGATAGATAGATAGATAGATAGATAGATACATACATACATACATACATACATACATACATACATGCATACATACATACATACATACATATATGATCTACTTTTCTAGCTTTGCAGCTTACTCTCTTTTTCTTCTTTGTCTACGGAAAAGGAATGACATAAAATATATTATTTCGAACGATATTATGAATATTAGATATAGTATGAAGATTTAGTATACCAAAACCTTTAAATATTAAAATATGATTTGAAAAGGGCAGATGGTTATCTGTATAATGTTATCTGCCCGAATAATAAACTCTATGTATCTACAAGTCATAGCATCTGTGTGAAAGTCATAACTCCCCCCTCTCAAAGACAAAGCAAACAAAAAAAAGTATTTGCATGATACAGTTATTGACAAATAGAACATATAGATTTATTTTCAAAGGAATCTCATTTACTGGAAAAGTATTGAAAATATAATTCAACAATTTGGAACGCCATGCAAAGCAGATGAGTAAAGATTGCTTGTTAATTCTTCAAAGAAACGCAAGAAAGTAATGATAATCTACAATATCCATGTGCACTTTCTATTGCAATATAGCAGTTTATACAACTGCCAGAAACAAATTCAAACATAGAATATTTATGTATTTACTTATGATTCTTTTGTATAACTGCAGGTTTCGTACAGATTTATAAGTAATAGTTATTTATTGTAACGTAAAAGAGATGGTGCAGTTGCTTATGATGTTCAGGTTTGTGGAAATACTGGTCTGGCATAATTTGTGAGAGTATGGTCTCCGCAGCACCATCATGCTGGAGCCAAACAAAGAAAATAACTTCTCTGTTGTCTTTCGACCGCTTGGAAACATCCTTGAAATTATTCTCAAAAAGTGTCCTAGTCATAGAAACGAATGTTTCAAATAAAGTATAACTCAATATATTTTATAGGAAAGAAAAATGAGTGACAACCACAGTTTGGAAACATTTCATCATAGGCCTCCTTGATCAAGACCGACCTGAGTCTAGAGACTAATAATAAATTCGTTACATCGGATCTGAATTAAGGCCGTTCGATTTAGGAATTCGTTCCCACCACTACCTCTCAAACTCAGTTACCTTACCCTGTTTCCTCGTTTACCTCTATCTTGACATCTTCTGTAGTGAACTATCTTGACAGGCCTGTGACATCTCCATCTAGATTAATGTGACCAGTTCATCTCACTTCTTTCAGACAACCCCACAGGTTCTCATTTTGCCGACTTTTAGCAAAGACTGCACTAAATCCACTCTTTCAGAAATGTAAGTATGTACGAATGTAAGTATGTAGGATTTTACATTAAAATCTTCTTATATGTCGAAGATATATCTTGATATTGAGTCCTGAATATTTTACCACTCCCTGTCAGTCTGTCTGTCTCTCTCTCTCTCGTCTCTCTCCCTCTCTCTGTGTATCTCCCTCTCTCTGTGTATCTCCCTCTCTCTGTGTATCTCCCTCTCTCTCTGTATCTCCCTCTCTCTCTGTATCTCCCTCTCTCTCTGTATCTCCCTCTCTCTCTGTATCTCCCTCTCTCTCTCTCTCTCTCTTCTGTTATAGACATCTCATTCATCTTCTCCGCGTATAAACATAGAATCTGTAAACCGGAACAGATCTGGAGTATAGAAGGCTTGTAAATGAGGTCACGATTGACAACTAAAAGACAAACCTAGCTGGTTAACAGAGTGATCGAAGGATTTATGAAGCAGTCGATTGCTTAAATGGCTAACGAATTGAATAATAATAATGATAGATGAAACAACGATGAAAGTTTACTATTGTCATTCATGTTTCTCATTTGTGTAGATTTTCGTATCCTGCGCGAGATTTACTCGGACAATCTCTACAACAATGTAGTTCCTTTGTATTCATATAAATCTGAAATGTATTCCAATACACGATACATTCAGCAGGTGTATCCAGCCATTCTTCCAGATCAACCCATTGCATTGTTATTATTTTCTAGCCCAAAATCAGCTCTGATTGAACATGACAAAACCATTTTATCAAACACCTACAATTGCATTCCCCAAAATGGCTATTGTTATGAATACGGGTAGTAATTTGAGGGAGAGTTGCCTGTTATTTTTACAACAGCGACAAACCACATCGAGAGTGTCTTAGTCTATATTCATAAAAAACGTACTAAATGTACCCCCTGGGCACTTCTTTGTTGTTTGACATAAACCGCCACCTTTTGGATGCTTTCCGGAAACGGGAAAAAGTTGGACGTCATGCAATGCTCATTGTGTAGTAAGAGGTCACTCAAAGCTACCAGTTTCAAGATCAACCAAAGTTCGACCTCTTTCCTCAAATAACAAGTAATCGATAAACATAGTTTATTTCCCCTTGAATATTGTATATCCAGATTAGTATTGTTTACAATGCAAATTGAGACAGTTGTTCCGTGACGTCAATTCTAGTTATAGGATACGATTTTCGTTTTCTTCGGGAGTGTGCAAACTCTATTAGAGTAGAGATACTCATACATCATCTATTAATAGGTTGACAGCCTATCTGTATATTGGTTTGCGGTATTCTGTCTTTCAAATGGTAGATGCTATAAGTTTTGCTGTTTCATAACACAGTCTGATATTTGTATGTTTGCTTAGCAGACACTATTATGTTGCCAGAATTTGTGAGGTTTCTATAACTTCCTCCATTTCAGTCACCTCTCTCAAAATAGGCTTAGCAAAATATCATGATGCTAGTGAAACTTTTCTACGACGAATATTATTTTTGAATGTGAGGCACTTCTGCTACGTACACACAATTGATTGCAAGGGATTTCAAATTCGGGTTTCTTTTAATAGAAAAGTCGTTTCGTGTGTCCATATATTACATAATTTCTACTTTTACATTGTCCTTTTCTTTGTGTGGCTATATTGTGATTCTTGTTTCCTTCTATTTGAAAGTGACATATTTCTATCATATATATTCCAACTGTTTCTATTTCGATTCTTGTGTCTGTTTAGTTTCACCATATTCGTTTGACTTATTGAACATTCTATGAAGTATTCAAGTATTTCTGTCGAATAACATATATAATAAAAGAAGCATTCGTAGATCTAATATAGCATAATACATGTGCTTTTTGGTAAGATATATCGCTTTCATTTCTGTCTTATTGTTTATGTGACTTCCTCTTTTAGCTTTCGTTTCATGTTGAATTCTAAAATATGTTTTTTCTGTTGTTTACTGCTTCTGAAATATTATTAAACTTTGTTGAGTTCATTATGCATGTACATGTTAAAATTTTTATGTGACGTGTAGTTTGCCATTTTTGTTAAACAATTCTGGAGACCAAAAGTAGTGGAATTCATTAACAGTCAGTCACTGATTATACTGTTAATAAATCCACTCCTTCAAGTATTCTTGTTACATAGTCCCTTTGTGTTTTTGTTCTTCGTCTTCTTTTTGTCTTTATTCATGATCTTCTTCCATATAATAATAATAATGATGATGGTGATGGTAAGAAAAATTATGATGATGGTGAGAATAATAATAATAATAATAATTATAATAACAGATATCATTATTGTTATTATGATTATTGTTGTTGTTACGAGTTCAAATGAGTTCAAATAGAAGGAAACAAGAACTCGGGGATGGAAGAATTGCCACAAATCTTTTTTGCCAAGGCGCAAATGATTCTACTAGCTTGTCACATTATCGATGTCAACCTCGCCTTTTATCTGTTTGGCGTCGATAAAATAATGCGCCAGTTTAGTATTGGGTCAATATAATTGACTAAACCGTTCCCCTCAAAATTACTGGTCTTGTACCAATAATGGAAAGCATTATTATTATCCACAGTTTCAAAAAAACGTTTGCTCACGAATGTCTGCGTCTTCAGGTTTCTGCGGTCTGTGAATCGTTGTTAGAAACAGTGTAGTATAACAGTCATTAATTTTTATAGAATTTTATCTTCTTGTTTCTCTTATTCCTTTTATGTTGTGCCTGTTGTGTATACGTAACACGTACAATGTGCGTTGCGCTTTTTTGCTGTGTTGTGATTTTTGTGGAGCCTATTTTCTTTCATATTTTTATTGGATGCTAATTTTGGTAAGTATGGCCTGTGTTGATTTAATGACGGATGGTAATTATGTTGCATGTGATGAAAAGACCTGTGACCTAGTAGTGAGGCTGAGAGACTTCGACTGTGGAGTCGTGGTTTCGTTTCCTACTTAGATTGGGTGACACGTTGGATTCTTGGCCAAGGCAATTAATTCACATTGATCCTATCACAGAATATTTGAAAACGAATATCCGCCGACTACTGACGCAGCACTGTTTTCCTTCAGTTGTTATATACGAGATTGCTTTATTTACTTTTGTTTGCGAGAGAGGCTAGAAGAATGTCTGTGTTTAGTTACCTAAAACAACTAGCGAATGAATAGTACAAGTTATCAGGTTGTACACACTGGTGAAAGATGGCTAAACGTCACGCGCTACTGCGGCTGTGTGAAATTATAGGTGAGCAACAAAATAAAATGTGTGATTGTGTGAGTTGCTTCTACCATAGTATGATATTTCTATTATCTTAAGAGAATACATTCTGGTATATTATCGGGTGGTGCTTTGTAAAGTGAGGCACGTGTGCAAGGATTATGTTGTTTGTTGAGGATTATGAGCGGAGATACATCAGTTGCACTATTTTATTTTTTAGTGACAGTATATTATGTATGTGGAGAATGTATTACATGAATTGTGCTTGTGAATAGTAAGATTCTTCTGTACGGTGATGTATGATTTCGTTGTTTATATTTAAATAATATTCTCAACTTTATTCAGTTGCTTCTTCTCTAGGTAACTCAGATATTTTCACTATTTTTTCACTATATTATCACTATTTTTTCCTGTCCAGCCATGAAATAATTTTCTATGAATTGTATCTTTAAAAAAATATATATTGCTCATTTGCTTGCCTGCTTCGAGTTTTATTATTTTCAAATTTAGCATGTATTTGACTTTGTTGCATAAATCGGTCACGACCATTAGGGATTTAAAATCACTTTGTTCCAAACATTCGTGAAGCCCGTCTCCTTGAGAGAAAAACAAAACAAATGCAGGTTAAAAAACTGTAAATATGATGTCAATTTCAGTAGCCGATCATTTAAAATGAGTATGGCTGGAAATACAAAAAGCAAACAGAAAAGTTGACACTAAAGATATCTGAAATATTCTGCGACGGGGTCAAAGCAAACGAGTTCAATATGTCATTGTGGAAGTTAAAGTGACATGTAGTATATGAACAAGTTAACAAGCTGGAAGCATAAGAATAGCTCAAAAGGACCGCACAGAGTTTGCCAACCACGTACGAATACAACCAAGCATACACACTCACACAGACACACAACATAATTCGAACGAACGAGTGTCACCAACACAACTTCACCTAAACAGCAACAGAATTAACGAAATCAGAAACTACAAAATCAAACAATAAACACAAATGGTGAAGATAAAATGTCGTCTTGGTCTGCTTCGTCAGGCGTCAGAAAAACAATTGTTGGAAACTCTGCAGTTAGACATAAAAAGATCAGAACGTTATTTCTGTATTTTATACAAGACGATGTCCCTCGTATTAGACTCAGCAATACTCTTACTGCCACATATACCACTGTCAGAGACGCAGTTAAGGAGAAAAGGGTGCGGGTATCAGCGTCAATGGCGACTACATCATGCCGAACAATAACAGCAACATAACTTAAAAGCATCTCAAGCAAGACTAAAACTAAACAGAGAAGAAAATGAAACGTTGTTGATAACTACGAGTGACTGAGAAAATATTTATTATAACTGATACGTTAGGGGGTAAATGTTAGGATATTTAATCTAGTTGTATATGATCCTATCGAAATTCATATTGGGTTCAGATAGTTGGCATAAGGCCAGCAATTTCAGAGTAAAAGGTAAGTCAATTACAGCGACCCCAGCGCTCAAACTGCTACCTATTTTATCGAAAGGATGAAAGGCAAAAATCGACCACGACGGAATTTGAGCTCACAGCGTAAAGGCAATAAAATGACGCTAAACGTTTTGCATACCGCGGTAACCGCTACGCCAGCTCGCTGACTGCTCTCAGAATTCATATTAAGATATTAAAATGTGTAATGCCTTTATCCTATGGTGATTTGCAATTATACAATCATGCAATTCATATTATATTTCACACCTATTTACCGAAATATCGAGGACTTTATTTAGTTTGTAAAAGACAATTTAGCCAGGTATTGAACATTTGACCTAAGCCATTTGCCACACACATAAACGGGAACATATCGGAAATTACTTCCGTATTTTCCGAAATAATTATTAAACTAGAGTTAATTTGCTAGGGAGATACAAAGAATAGAACAAAGAGCTAAACGTTGTAGAGTATATAGTGTTGTATTTCTATGTTGTGAGTTCAAATCTGAGTTGGATGGGTTAACCTTGTTTTCCAAAACTCCGGAATCTGTAGTATAAATATTAATCATATGTTGTCGTTAATGTACCAACATTAACGCACAGCATGATTATATATACATTCTAATGATCGATGTGTCACATCGATCATTAGAATCTATATATAATAATCGTGTATGTGAATCGGTTTGAGAATAATATTGAATTGAAAAGAAATATGCAATTATATTTCCTTTCATGAGCATATGCGCTCAAGTATGTGTGTGTGTGCGTTTTGTTGTGAATGTATTGTGTGGGTAGAGATTATAATACTGAATACATGAAATAATTCCGAATAAAGGAAACTAATTCCGGTCGTAGCGAAGACAATTTCCCATATCTTCAACGTTTCAAAGATAGAGTTTACAGAAAATTATCCAAACAACAACTGACATGCAAGGGCGCCTTAGTATGAAAGAAGAAATACATTAAGAATCTGACATTCAATGCTATTGTATATCCGAAATTATACTTCAGATTCATAACAGTCAAAGATGTAAATGAGAAGAAATATATAGATTTCCAAAGTTATTCATCCTTTTATTTTCAAATTCTACAAACCAAATTTTCTTTATTATCGAGAAGCTGCAATTGAGGATTTTGGTAGATGAGAAATGGAGCCCGCATCACTCACCTGAAACACATAGCCAAATTTCCATCAAACCCTTCTCTACAGATTATGTTTTTACTTACTAATTCTAGAAGAATGTCCAATGTTCATAGCCTTTGAGACACTCTGAAACCGGAGATATCGATAAAGTTAATGATCCGTTTTAAAATTGTTGCACATTGACACCTATGGGGAAAATATAAGCAGAGAGTAGATACCAGAGGGTGGATATTCTGTGAAGTAACGTAGGACAGAACGTCATTGCAAGTCTGGGCTCGACACACCCCAGATGATGAATAGCGTAAAGGTAGTAGGTCTTGTATGCTACAGTATACAAGACCATACAAATCTTAGGAAGAGCCAGGTTGAGAGGGGCGGGAGAAAAGGTACACACAAAAGATAACGTTGCCGTGGGTCAGATTTTGTTGTATGTCTGTTAAAAATGCATTACTGTATAGCCTAAATCTGAAATGAAAGTTGTGTAGTTTACAGCAGAAGTGTTTCTTTTTCCTTTATCATAGTGACAGAAAATGAAGGAAAGCTTGAATGTAAGTCACAACAGTAGATATTTCCTTATTAATTGACTACAAACGAAGAAAAGTAACTATCAGTTCCGAAGAAAGCAAAGTAATTCAGAATATAAAAAGATGAAATTAAGAAAACTAGTACATTTACCCTTGTACCACTCCTCTGCTCAACTGGACACTGTCTTTTCCACTAGAAAGAAAGGAAGTCTTTAAATATGCTATAAAATATGAGAAGTGTTATCTTCACGTTCCACCGCAAAATAGTAATGAAGTCAATACCAATCAACCCGTAATTGAAATCGTAATATTGTTTCAATCTTCAAGGTGCTTTAATTTTAGGATATTATTTATGAAGAAAAGGCATGGTAGTTCGCATGATTTTCAGAGACAGTGGAATTCTGAAACAAACGAGAAAAAAATGCCATCAAGTTACTTTTTTCATTGCAACATTTCAATGGTAAACTCTGGTCTTAGGAAAAAAAGTGAGTTCAGTACTACATTTTCAAGTTTGGTGTCAGAGAAATGGGAAGATACGAACGAAATAGAACCGGCAATAAATGCGTTGTTTCTACCAATTGCAAATTCTGTGAGTATATTTTCGTATTGATCTTTCATTTCTAATCTGGTCATCTGTTTGTTTATAGTGCATCTAGCATTTGTTGCTTGGTTCATCTTAATGTTGGTATCGTTATAGCACATACATTAACTTGTCAAGAACAATAGATGTAGACAATATTCTCAACTGAATTCTAATTCTACAATCGCTGTACTTGACAAACATCTCTTCAGGGTTGATGTAATATTACTCTTAAAAGCTAAATTAATCACAAATTGTTTGTCATTCAACAACTGTGCCAATCGTAACTTAATTATCGATAAATATTAAGCAATCATATGAACGTTTATTTTGTGGTATTTATATAAATTTACGATGTCTTCTTTTAATTCTTCATAATTTTCCGTGTATGAATATTTAAATATTGATAAAAGATGTTTTAATTAAATTTAGCAAACTCTCTAAATTAAAGCAAATCCCAAATTGTTTAAAACATTTAATGAGAGGTGGACATTAAGCGCTCAATCACAACACTTTTCAAGACATCCAAGCCTGGAGAAGAGTGGTGTGAATGATCTTCAATCGGGATTCATAATGGAATTGGTGGAGTTAGAGCCCCCTACGATCGAGGGATCAGTAACTCTACATGTCTCCCACTGTATTGTTGCTTGTAATCTACCCTAGTAAAATTGACGGTACCTGGTACGCTGGTTGATATAGATAACAACGCACGCATGTAGGGTACATCTCTTCATCTCTGTGATTTCATTACAACATTTTCTATTACGTTTTACTTTAATCCTATTTTCGTTCATCTTTCTATATTCCATTTTAAGCCTCGAATTGGCACAATCATGTCATTAAATCATCAGAGATTAGTTCCGACTTTCTACGCTCTGAGTTAAAATCTTTACATGATCATCCTTGCACTTCATAAATTCAGGAGTGATAAGAAAAAAAGTAAAACCCCACGGCAGTGAATTAACTGGGCTGTAAGAATATTGGCCCAGATACTTTGTAATATTTGCACCTGGTCTTTCCGCTTTGGGGACAAACATTGCCCCAGCCTAACTGGGTGGTAGTCTTCAACCGTTGATCAATATAAGACTACGACTTGACACTTTAATAGTTTTTTTTGAAGCATCCAATCTGTTGAAAATTGAAGGGCCATATTTTTGATTTGAGGAGGCGTTTCACTCTCACCTGCAACCATTGTCAGCGTCCTTGCAACGGTTCGCAGTCATTGCTTTTCGTTCTAACTAAAACATATCTCAATTGCTCGAATTACTGCATCATAGATGACATGCAAGGGTTAATTGATGGCGTTAAACTGACAAGTGAAGTAATTCTATTAGCCAAGAATAGGGACCATTTCAAACAAGTTTCCCAACGATTTCTGTCTACCGAATTTCGAATACCCATTTCTGAAGAAACAAGGGCAAAAACAAGTCATCTAAGGTTCTTTGCAATGTGATCGCACCTGAGTCCACCTAGCTGCAATGTAAGATGCTTAACCATGCAATTATATTTATAATGCTTCATTAACTTCTGAATCTAGAATCCTAAGGAATGCTATGAATGAATATCACGGAAGAATTGTTTTTTGTTTTCACTCGCTAATAACATATGAAAGGTGCTTGGAATCTAGTCTACGCTGCTAAAATTTCTGCAAATTTAATCAATTCTGATAGCATTTAGAGATAAGTGTTCAAGACGATATTCTCAAAGTATAGTAAGAGACTAAAGTATTCCAGTAGGTCAACAGGTGAACGATGCCCTTCCAGTTAATCGGTGATATCAGCCAATGTATCAGCACAAATTTTCAGTAAAGGAAATCGTAATTCCATATCCAATTATCGTTATAGTATATCCAAACGTTAAAACTTGCTCAACAAACCAATCAACAGAAATCATGTTAAAATCATTGAAACCAAACTGTATGAATAACCTTGTGATTAGGAATCAAACACCTACAAAATGTTGAGTATTAATATGCTGTGACTAAATAAGATTTGGCTTCTAGGCATAATCGACGTTACTCACTAAAAAGATTTTCAAGTGTTTAAGACGAAGATCTCCTCTTGGCATAGGAATAATTATAATAAATGCAATTTAGAACTACAATTCATTCATTGCCTTGTAGACTGACGAATTTATCTCATGTGTACGCAGTATGATATATATATATATATATACATATATATATATATATATATATATATATATATATATATATATATATATATATATATATATATATATATATATATATATGTATATATATATATATATATATATATATATATATATATATATATATATATATATATATATATATATATATATATATATATAATATTATTAGGGACAAAATCCAAAATTACAGGTAAAAAACTAAATTAAAATCAATTTATAAAAAATTAAAATTAAATTGAGCCTTATAGATAAAGTATATATAAAATATATATAGTTTTAGGGAAAATAACCAATTTTCAAGAACTCATCGATGAAAATCCACTATCACATATAGAAAATTAATATTAAAAGCACAATAAATGAGTATAATATAAAGTAAAGTAAATATCATAAGATAAATATAATAAAAAGATTACACGTGTTTCATAACCAATTTTCAAATAGAAAATAAATTTAAATCGATTAAAATCAATTGAAATTATCGAAAATAAGTTCTATTCAAAAATATAGCTACTCGTCAGATCGTAATTAGAACAATAATTAGATATATATCTCAACCAACAATAAGTACCAAATGAATTAATATGAAATACTTATTATATAAAGATAGAAAAATTATTTAAAAAATATCATAATATCAAAATAATAACCATTCAATAATCATCCCTTCATCCATAATAATAACATGTATATTATATACAAAAAACATCTTACCTAAATTATCATTGTTTTAAATTATCAGTGTTTTAAATACAAGTTAAACGAAGTTTAAGTTTAAAATAATAATGAAGATAAAATTAGTACATATTTAACCGGTGTAATAGTTAAAGCTATACTATTTAAAGCTAAAGACGTTTATTTAATTATGATTAAAGATCAATTGAATAATAGAAAAATACAAGATTATTTATTTCTACAAACGTAATGATAAAAAATATGAATGAAAAAATTATGAATGGAAAAAATTATGAATGAAAAAATTAGGAAAGAAAAAATTATTAAGAATAAAAGGTTAAACTTTATATATATATACAAAGTTTTGATTTAAAAAAGACTTTAACGATATTATAAACTATAAAGATTAATAATTAATCAAATAATATTAATCAAAAATAATCGAAAATATATCATCACTATTCCAATCGAAGTTCTAATATTATGTTGAAATGAAACTATAACTTCTAAATAATATAGTGTTAAATAATTTAGGTAAGATGTTTTTTGTATATAATATACATGTTATTATTATGGATGAAGGGATGATTATTGAATGGTTATTATTTTGATATTATGATATTTTTTAAATAATTTTTCTATCTTTATATAATAAGTATTTCATATTAATTCATTTGGTACTTATTGTTGGTTGAGATATATATCTAATTATTGTTCTAATTACGATCTGACGAGTAGCTATATTTTTGAATAGAACTTATTTTCGATAATTTCAATTGATTTTAATCGATTTAAATTTCTTTTCTATTTGAAAATCGGTTATGAAACACGTGTAATCTTTTTATTATATTTATCTTATGATATTTACTTTACTTTATATTATACTCATTTATTGTGCCTTTAATATTAATTTTTCTATATGTGATAGTGGATTTTCATCGATGAGTTCTTGAAAATTGGTTATTTTCCCTAAAACTATATATATATATATATATATATATAATTTCGTTTTTGGATTTGGTTTGCAAGATTCTTTATGTGAGTTCGTGTGTTGAAGCATATTCTTTTGTGTCTGGAGAGAGTCATTCTCTTGTGGTGCTTTATAATTTAACACACTCACCGGTTAAATTTCCACTTATTTATTTTTAGTTTTATCTAATTTTTTAAAAATTTTCTTTGCGTCTTGCAACCTTTTCAATAGTTTTGTCCGTTACTCACACTGCGCTCCTTTTGTTTGTGCGCATGTGTGTGGATTAGTGTGTGTGTGTGTGTGTGTGTGTGTGTGTGTGTGTGTGTGTGTGTGCCTATACATGCATGCATGCATGTATGCATGCATTGTATACGTATGTATGAGTGTGTGCATATCTGTATATTTATGTATGTGTGCTTGTGTGTACCTCTGTCTCCTTGTGTATGCATGTCTGAGTGTGTGTGTTTGTCTTTTGCAACTATGTACCGTGTTTGTATGTATGGATGTGCATCTCCATATGTGTGGACGTGTGCCTACATATGTGTCCTTGTGTAAAGCTTAGTTTGTGTGTATATATAGTCAAGTGTTTCAGTCTTCATTTGCGTTATTGTGCTTGTCTGTTCATATAACCTATGTACATATCGGCCTGTATGTTGATCTGTTTACTTTCAGATCCATATGCTTACATACATGTGCACATACATATATACATACAACCCCACACACGCACATACACACATGCATACATCTACATAACAGCCCACTATCCATTCTACTCTACCTGTGTAAAGTGTGGGTATGGGGGTATGATATCTACTATGTATATTTCCTATTTAGTATTAGGGAAGTTTCCCTTTGTGAGGACGTACTCCCGTATTTGTCTGAGTGTTGGGTCCTTTGGGTGCATGGATAACATGCGAATGTCAGGTTGACCCAGGTTGCGTCCCTGTTAGTCATTGGCATGTTGGTAGACTATGGAGGACTGTTTTTTGTCGTCATATTATCTCAAATGTTCATTTAGTCGTTCCGCAATGCTACTAGATGTCTCCAATACGTTTGTCATGTTCATGTCTTTACAAGCATTTTCTATGCATCTTATACTGTATACTACATGCCATGCAGTTCCTATTGGAAATCTTTCGTCATACATCTGTCACCTCTTCAGCAACACTTTTCGTTTTCTTGTGCTCTTCCTCCACTTATTCCATTCTGTTCTTCTAAGATGTGTATCCTTAGGTTGACATGAGTTAACATAATAAAATAAGAACAGTAATAAACGAGTGAAGAAATAGTATATAGTGTGTGTGTTTATTTGGCAAAAAAAATTGACCGTCCCGAAATACAACAATATCGGTTTCAACACGCGATTTTCCATAGGGAATCTTTCAAAACGAATTAATAAACTGACCGTTGACTGGACATTATTCAATTTTTTTTCTCCGTGTTTTTCTCCTTGTCTCCGTATTCTTTCTGTTGAAGAGCGTAGCTCGAAACGTCAAAGACTTTCCGTATTCCCTAGCGTCATACTAATATTATTCTTTTGTTATTTACACCACCTGTCCTCGTCTGTTGTTGTATATATATATATATATATATATATATATATATATATATATATATATATATATATATATATATATATATATATATATGCATTTGTATGTATATATGTATATGTACTTATATATGTATGTATATAAACATGTGTGTGTGTGTGTGTGTGTGTGTGCGTGTGCGTGTGTGTCTATGCATGTATGCATACACAGGCATACATACAGATATATTAAAGAAAATTGAATCGATCTTTGTCTATTGTTTTGGTCATGGATATGATTTTGGGCTGCGCAATAACAAATGCAACACCAACTAGACAATATTTGTTTTCTTTGCATCGTGAATTAAAATACATCATGGAATAGGCAGCAAGTAAATGAACATGGTAGATAGTTCACTTCTGCCGGTGAATCGGATTTTATAAACTCATGGCATATGTAGACGACGTCATAATCAACTTTGACATGTGAAGCGCGTAGTTTGTCCGAGTATGGGTTAGCTAAAACTAATCACTTGGAGAATTTAAGTGAAATGGAAAGAGAAATCAGATTAGTCAGAAAATTACGAAAAACAGACAGAAAGTGTTTCAAATAAAATAAAGAATTGCTTTTTCTATTAACGTATAGTATGGAACATATAGGTGTGGCAGTAAAATATTCAATAAATTCAAGCCGAATTAATAACAAAAATGTCTCTGTTTACAAATCTTATGTAATAGGGAAATGTATAAAGATTACAAACTTAAGATTTACAAAATAAACTTAAACTGTTTCCAATATATTTTGTATTAAGATTTGGAATACCTTTTTTTTTTCTTAATTTGAGAAACAAAATGAAGTTTCTATGAAAACATCTTCCAAATTATATGAGAAAATTATTAAAACTTCCTAAGTTCAATTTGTAAAAGTGTTTTACTAGTTATGTATTGAAAATTGATTGCATTAATATAAACTTTGACTGTTTCTGGCATTATTTTATTTCGGAGAAGTAGCGCATCTCATCATTAAGTATTACAAGAAGACGTTACTGAAAGCTTAATTGGGAATGAATCAACTTCGCCAACTAATCTCAGATGAGGCACCACTTTGCAATTTTGGAACACCACTCTTCTTTGTGTTGACGTGCAGTTATTACATCTATTTAAACCTATAAAGACTAGGTCATTTAGGACAGAAAACTTCATTGGAAACTGAGTAAATATGATTCACTATCTTTGTTGTTTTTCTGGTGCACAAGCGATTCAGTTTCTTATGGCTGCAATGGACGCACTTAAAAAGATTATTTTGACAATGTCATTTATTATGTTTCTTCAAGTATTAAATCTAATTCAATCAATGCTCAAAATCACTTTTGTAAGCAGTTTACCTTCATGTATCTTTGAAGCCTGTTGCCTGGAAAAAAAACCCTCATCCAACTCTGCATTATGTGTGTGTAAAATATATTTACTCAGCATTGACGTCATTCGTACAAATGTAGTTATATATTTATCATTGTCTGGTCGACGATTATATGAAGTATAATTGTGTATTCTTCGGTTTTAACAATGCTACATGAGCCCAAATTTTCTCGCTAGCAATACAATGGTACTGAAATCGTGTTCTACCAACTGTGACCTTACAATCAATTAATTACAACCTAACATTATCAGTTGTTTTTACATGAATATCATTATTCAACTGGATTATCAATGGAGGTACGTCAAACAGCACATTGAGCGTGAAGTGTCCTTAAGGGTGAGGAGGAAGTCATAAATTTATTGTATAGCGTCACAATTAATCAATTATCTCTCTACGTACATATATACAGATATATGAACACGCGCGCATGCTCACACATATATAGATATTCTTTCATTTGAATCGCGTAATTGAACATATTTGTGCTGGGAAATGAACCTTGAAATGACACTTATTTTATTCGACTTCATCAACTGTTAATAATTCTGATATAGTAAGGAAAACGTAGAGAAAATATGGAGGGATGAGAGAGCGAGGGAGAGAGAGAGAGAGAAAGAGAAAAAGAGGAAGAAAATGAAAGAAAGAGAATGAAAGAAAGAGAATGTGACTACCAACCAGTGGGAAAAGAATGTGTATCTAATTATAAGTTGCACACAGAAACAGATATACACAAACACTCATATGAATATAAACATTTGCATGCACGCATATATGTATTTATTGGCAGTTCTCCAACATGACCACTGTCCTTCAGCAGATGCGAGCACATACACACGCACACACGCACATACACCATACATATATATATATGCATATATATGTATATATATATATATATATATATATATATATATATATATATATATATATATATATATATATATATATATATATATATATATATATATATATATATATACATATATATGTATGTACGTAGTTGTCATTAAAGTCATCTAAATAGTTTGGGAACAAATCATAACTGCATTTCAGCAAATCTTCTAAATATTTAGAATGCTGTCCCATATCAACATCAAATCTTTATATATTTATGCTCATCACAGCTACTGTGTTTCTTCGAACTTTCTCCTTCTCTTACGTTATTTTTCTAGCAATTTTATAAGAAAGCACATTAGCAAAGTATTTGAAAGAACTGAGGTTTATTTCAAGAAAATGTGATATATTTTTGAATGGTGCAGAAGCAAGCCTTTCGAGTTTCTAGATAAGGAGGTCTCATCTCCAGCAATATTGTTCTCGTATTCTCTCTCTATTCTGTTTTCATGTGAAAATACTTGATTTTGAATGTCATCTAACTGGACACCAGTGAAACACTGGGAAACACATTGACATAGGTGGATGAACTGCTATTTCAGAACTGATATTTTTGAAGTAAATTAGATTGTAACTTCGAATTAACCAAATACTTTGTGAACGTAATTTTGTGGGGTTCGTAGTGTAAAAGTAGATAGCATATATATTCGATCTTTTAAATTATAAAGTTCTTTAAATATTCGATAATAAGAAATCAACGAAATAATTTCAAGTCTGATATACACACTTGGATCGATACAGAAAGCAGGTTTGTAGTTAATGCGCAATACAACATGCACGCGATTCGGCAAATTACCTTCATGATTACATAATCAATGTTGAAAATTTATATAATCTTTTCATTTACGTCTTCGATGTTCAGTAATAAACGAAATGGCCGGTGTTAAGTGGTCGATATATTGAGTATTTAAAAGCAATCATTATACTTATTGCTGAACACTGAAGAAATAATATACAAAATATTTTTCTACACTTTAACAGGGTGCATATAGAATTATGCCGGCAATTACTGTACACGCACACACACACATACACACACACAACACAAACATACATACGCATCCATATATACATATATATGTCTATCAGAGTGTGTATGTCTGTGTGAGTATATGTGTGTGTGTGTGTGTATGTGTGTGTGTGTGTGTGTGTGTGTGTGTGTGTGTGTGTACATGAATTGCCGTCATAATTTTATATGCGCCCTGTTAAAGTGTAAAAATATATCTCTGTGCAATCGTCGGTAGCCTTCCAGCAAATGAGAAGACACCATTTGAGTTAAGGGTATAAAGCTAACCTCAGCGATCTCCTGAAATTCGGAGAATAACAATGGTGAAGGGAACATAGTAATTAATCTAAAGGAGGAAAAGTGAGAGAGAGAGAGAATGAATGAGATAAATCCTGTATCACTCACTTTTTGTGATTTTGAATTGTCTTATAGAGAAATAGATAAGTAGATAGATGGACATATATATATATATATATATATATATGTGTGTGTGTGTGTGTGTGTGTGTGTGTGTGTGTGTGTGTGTGTGTGTGTGTGTGTGTGCGAGTGTGTGTGTGTGTGTGTGTGTGTGTGTGTAGATAGATAGATAGATAGATAGATATAATAGATAGATAAAGTATATAGATAGATATAGTAGATAGATAGATAGACAAATAAGTAGATAGATGAACAGATGGATAGATAGATAGATAGGTAGATAAGTTTCTTTATTAGCCACACAGGGCCGGACACATAGGGAACAAAATACAATGCAGAACTTTTCTTTTCGAAAATAGAAAAAAGAGGAGAAAAATAAAATTACGATCAAAATGGATCGTGAGAAGAAAAAAGGAAAAAAACAATCAAAAGGGATCATGTATCACATGATAAATTTAAAACTGTAAAAAGCAACATTAGGTTTATCCGTGGAATCCGTGGAAAGGAAAGCTTACGGAAAAGACCACGTAACCTCAGACAGGGAAATAATAAAAACGTGAGAGCAAAGTGTTCTGTCTCTCTCTTTTTTAGATTTACAGGATCATGATCAAAGTGGTTTCGTCACTCGCACGCACCATCTTTGCTACGTTCACCCACGTTTTTATTGAAACTTTCACGGGACAAAACTTGCCACTCTATTCACACCTTCCTTTTCAAGTGGTACTTTAAAAAGTTGATGAGCGATTGACCAGAGAGGTAAGTGTTTGTCTCTAAACCTTTCGCTCGAGTCCACCACATACATTCTTTCACCATTGCCACCAGTATGATGAACACTGCCTTGCCTTTCCAGTTAAGGGAAGGTGACGGAGCAATGTCCACAACAGACTCGGCCGACAGGCGGACTCGCACCACAAGTGACAGCAGCCGTTCGGCATAAGCCCACGGGTCCAAAATAGCTGGACACTGCACAAGTGCGTGCAGAACGATTTCTTCGCTCTCGGGCAAGTCGGTCTGGTGTGTCTCAAACAGTGACTGTAGAGCTTATCTCGAACTGGTAATGCTTCTCGATAGCACTGCCAGGCCAGGGATCTCTGGTGATTGTCCATATTCCCGGCCCGAAAGTTGTCCTGTACAGACGGGTCAGGTATTACTCGTCGACGCCCAGATTCTGCCCGAGAACATCGTCGCACCTCCCCTCCACTAATCCTCTATAGAACTCCTTTGTGGAACTGAAGTCGCACAAGTTTGGTCTCGGACAGCAGAGTTGCTTGAGAGCAAGGTGGCACTCGCGGTGTCAGTCGCCTAGCTTCGGTCTCTGTTTGAAGATCCAGGACTGCAGTTCTGCCAAAGAGGCGAGCTGCGGGAAAGCGCGCCTCGCAAACAGTAACCATACCTGTTCACCGTCGTCTATGAAGCGCCGGAGATGCCGCAGTCTCAGCGCACGTCTGTGCATCATCAACCACGGCATGCCTAGCCCTCCATTTAGGTCCAGTTTGGTGATTGTAGGGTCAGGGCAAGGCACAACGGTCAGGCGGTATTCTTTGACGGATGCGATGTACGCGTCTGCCACCTCCACTCCACCTTTCAGGGATAGCTTCCTCTCGGCCCATTGCTGGGTGAGAGTGGCCACCCTAGTCGTTATCTTGCCCCAGTTCTTCTCCAATTGGAGGTCCTAACCGAACCAGACTCTGAGCGGACCAACCGGTCCGTCGGTCCAGATTCCCACGATGGAGACGCTTTTGGACGGCATGGGCTTGCTTCTCCCGGTGCCGAGCCGCAAGCCCACTGACTTTTGCCGGTTAATTTTTGCTCTTGTTACCGCTTCGTATTCTTATAGTAACTCGCCGACCAGGTCGATATGCCTGTGGCTCGACACTATGACGGTGAAGTCGTCTGCATATGCAGACACGCTCCTCCCGCATCCTAGGTCTTGTGGGATGCCCCTCAGCGTCGCCAGCTTCTGCGGTTGTGACTCAAGAGTCAATACGTACAGAAGTGACGAGAAGAAGCGTCCTTCACGAATCGAACACATGCTGTTAAATGGTCTGGACAGATGACCATTTACGCGAATTATCGAGCGGATGCCGTTGTATAAGGCAGCGATCCAACCGCGGATGTTGGGACCGAAATCAGCCGCTCTAAGGACAGCCTCCAATTAGTAATGGTCTACCCTATCGAAAGCTTTTGACTAATCCAAATTAATCAGCGCCCCACCCATGCCAGGTTCTTTAACTACCCTGTCTATGATGTAGCGCATCAGATGGAGGTTGTCATGGATACTCCTACGCGGCACGGAGCACCTTGGCGCCTTGCCTACCAGTTTCTCGATGACAAGCCCCAACCTCTCGGCTAACATCTTGGCCAAAATCTTCAAATCGCCGTTGAGCAGAGTGATGTGCCTCAAGTTATCTATGACGTTCCCCTAATTTGGATTTTTCTTAAGCACTGCCACCACTCCTCACTTTACAGAGACGGGGATATTCCCGTTTTGCTGTCACTTGCAGTAGACAGCTGCGAAGACGCCTCCAAACAAGTCTGGCATATGAAAATAAAGTTCGTAGGGCAAACCCTTCAACACTGACTTGTCTCCCGCGCAACTTGCCATCGCATCCCGTTCGTCCGCGGCTGTGATGGGTCTTTCACAACACTCCGCCTCTCTTGCCGGGAGTCGTGGCAGGCTATGCAGGTAGGCACTAAAGTCCACTCTGCGTTCTGACCCACCAGTTATCCCGAACAGTCGGGCAAAGTGTTGTTGTAAGGCCTTACACATGCTATCAGGCTCTAGTAATTCGCGGCCATGTTCATCTGTCAGGGACCTAATGGTGGCTTTGTTGCCTCGTTGCGCCTCCACCACTCTGGCCTCTTGGACCGCTCCAACTCCTTCGTTCCTCAGAGCACGCTTCCAAACTCTGGCAATGCATCCTTCGTGTTTGGCGTTGAAGTGTTGGTCGAGAGTCAACCTTGCTGCCAGTATGTTGGACACGAGCCAGTTCTAAGTACCTCTTCTGATTTCTTAACTAGGACTCCTATTCTATTTCGGTCTAATGCTTGGACCTTCCTGTACCTAACCGATTCTGCTTTAATGGCTTCATTTAGGGCATACCACCATCTGTTGTTGACGATGGCACCCGTCAATGCTTTCTTAATTAATGGGCTAATCCAGTCCTTGTAAGCTTAGCGTGCAGCGAACGACGCGTTCAGCTTCCAGTAACCGGGACCCTGCCAGTGTCGTATCTACGTAAAGTGTACAAGTCACGAATTTGTGATCTGTGTAGCTGACTATATGGAATTGTGGACAACCTACACTATTCTTGCCCACTACCCTACAGAATATTCTATCTAAATACGATCCGGACAACCCGATGCGGTTGCTCCATGTCCACATTGGCAAATTGGGGTGGTCTAATCGGTAACTGTCAGACAGTTGGAAACAGCTGAGCAGGTCTTTGAGGTATTTACATCCCCTCCTATTAATATCTCTGCTCAAGTAGTCCAGATTCGTGTCCAGGGTAGTGTTCCAATCCCCCACTAAAAGTAAAGGAGACGTTCGCAGGAAAACCTCTAGACGTCGAAAGAAATCTGACCGACCTGTTAAGGACTGTGCATAAACTTTTATCAGTCGAAAGGCACACCCATTGCTGCCATCGACATCCATGATGCCTACCCCCCGGGTCCAGGAAAATTGCTCTTGCTTTGAGGTCCATATAGATAGATAGATGGATTTATAAGACAGATAGATAGATACAGAGATAAGATAGATAGATATAGTTATACATACGCACATATTTAAATATATATATACAAATATATAGGAAATAAATGAATATATGCGTGTGTGTGTGTGTGTGTGTGTGAGGTTATGTGAATATGCATACATATATAAATGATGCACAAGAATATGTACAAACACACGGGTATGTGTATGTATGTGTTCATCTTTGTTGATTCTGCTTTTCAACTGACAAGGATTAAAGCTGTAATGTGAAGGCTGATTAAACGAGATAAGCTAAAGCAAAACAAAGCATACACGACTGTCTGGTGCTCTATGAACCATTCGAACTCATCTTAAAATTATGACACTGTATCGCTTCAGTCAATCTTCTGTGTCTCACATACTGCTCTACATTTCTTTCTGTCTGTATCTTAACAAAATATACTGATAAAATTATCAATACAAAAATACTCAAATAAAAAAAAAATTCAATATCGGTTCAATTTCCTTCTTTCTCATAGTCATTTTCACATAATGATTGAGATGAAATAGATGTTCGACCGATAATACTCTCTCATAGTTCTACAAATCGAACGTTCTGCTAAAGATAAATACTCAACTAATAGATATCTATAATATTACATCTACAGAAAAGACAACTTGTCAAAGATTTTTGGAAACTATTAGGCACTAAACTAATTACGACAGTGTTAAATTAGTAAATTAGATTGAATTTCAGGCTGTAGCGTTCTGTTTTCATGAGGTTTCATTAGTTCTGCTTAATTTGTTTTATACACACGTCATTTAACTTCTCGGAAGCATTGGCATTGTAGATGAAAACAAAGTCTCCATCTCCCTCCCTCTTTCTCTCTCTCTCTCAACCAGTCTGTCTATTGGTATGCCTGTCTCTTTCTCTCTTTCTTTCAATCTCTATATATATAAATATGTATGTATATATATATATATATATATATATATATATATATATATATATATATATATATATATATATATATATATACAGAGAAAGAGAGTGAATACTTAATATGTATATATAATATATATATATATTTATAAGTATATACATCAACACACACGTATATGTATAAATATATAAATATATGTATGTATGTATTTCTATGTATAAACATATTTTTGTACATATATAAAAAACACAGACGTGCGCTGGCAGGTGCCTTCGTCAGTGCGTGTATATACACACGACATTTAACTTCTCGGGAGCATTGACATCATCGATGAATATAAAAGCCTCTCTCCTTGCCACTCTGCCTATACGTATATCTATCTATTCCCCCTAGTCTTTCTCTCTCTTTCTCTCTCTATATATTATATATATATATTTACATATATATATATATTATATATATATGTACATATATATATATATATACATATATATATATATATATATACATATATATATATACATATATATATATATATCTATATATATATATATATATATATATATATATAAGCAATGTTAATTCTCTAAATGAAGTATTAACAGTAACTGCACGATAAAGTGTAGTATATTGCCACTTAAGTGTGGCTGACCCCTAGGGGTGGATGTAACTGTTGCTTTTAGCCCCAGGAGGACATCTCCTCCAGCTGGCTTATCGACACACGACTGTGTCCTGTTTGCCAAGGGAGTTATCCCTCTCACCACGACCAGCAGCACGAACGTATCCGGATTTCAGGGTTATTTCCCTTCTTCGGCCACTGGAAAAGAAGATATAAGATTTTGCCAGGTTTTTCTCTCTCACCAAGGTCATCAGCTGTCGAACGCCGAAGAAGGGAAATAACCCTGAAATCCGGATACGTTCGTGCTGCTGGTCGTGGTGAGAGGGATAACTCCCTCGGCAAACAGGACACAGTCGTGTGTCGATAAGCCAGCTGGAGGAGATGTCCTCCTGGGGCTAAAAGCAACAGTAACATCCACCCCTAGGGGTCAGCCACACTTAAGTGGCAATATACTACACTTTATCGTGCAGTTACTGTTAATACTTCATTTAGAGAATTAACATTGCTTGTTTTCACCTTTTCAATATCAGTGAAGAATGCCACTGGAAAAGAAGATATAAGATTTTGCCAGGTTTTTCTCTCTCACCAAGGTCATCAGCTGTCGAACGCCGAAGAAGGGAAATAACCCTGAAATCCGGATACGTTCGTGCTGCTGGTCGTGGTGAGAGGGATAACTCCCTTGGCAAACAGGACACAGTCGTGTGTCGATAAGCCAGCTGGAGGAGATGTCCTCCTGGGGCTAAAAGCAACAGTAACATCCACCCCTAGGGGTCAGCCACACTTAAGTGGCAATATACTACACTTTATATATATATATATATATATATATATATATATATAAGTATGCACTATTTTCCGTTTCATATCTTCTATTTATTTAATCCTCTGAATATATATTGTTTAAATATTCGATAATACTCGAACGAGTCATGATACAATAGGACTTCACCTAAAATTGAATTAACAGATAGGGCCGGGTGGAACTATTAAAATAGACATGGATTAGGCCACACACACACACACACACACACACACACACACACATACATATATATATATATATATATATATATATATATATATATATATATATAGTAAAGATTGCTAGCCAATATAACATGGTAGTGCCGGTTTAGAACGAATGTTGCTGTAATTTAGCCCCGGAGATATCGTCTCCTGTTGGCTGTACGACACGATCTGTGTCCTTATATTTTCGAACAAAAGACTCTAGCACCCCCACTCAACTCAAAACTATATCTGTCTATCGCGATTTCCGTGTTATTTCCCTTCATCAGCACAGAATAATTGTTCCGTTAGAGGTGGCGCTGCCAAATTCCTGTTCGAAATATATAATTTTCAATGTGACAACTAGTCACTGATTTATAAATTAGAAAATTACTATTTTGAAATATATACATATTTGTGCCTTATCTCGCCTACCCATGATTCTAAGACGTTTTATCACCGGTGACATAAGAGTTATATAATCTTCTACGCCATTACAGTCACCGGAAACTACACAAAGCATATGCATTAGCATATGTATTTAACAATATTTATTATACTGAAGCTGCTTTCCCTTCATATGTAAAATTTCTCTTAGATATGCAATTTCCGGGCATACCACCTCATGACTTTACAAGCATGAGCATATCATTCATTGGAATGGCTAGCTGATTCACCTTCACACCAGGCGTAATAGAACATTAGAACAAAGATGGGAATGAAAAATAAATCAAATAAAATAAACAATAGGAGACTGAGACGAAGGAGGAATTAGATGGGTGGGTGGTAGATAATATAGTAATTTTAGCTTAATCACAGAATTCACCAGTGCCATTTGAAGACAAGAGAAATTGGAGGAGAGAGATTGGAGAAATATTTTTGCTCGTGGGGGACAAAAGAAAGTATGTATAAATAAAGCAATATGGGTTAGGGTGTTTAAGCACGGCTAGTGGTTTTATGGTGAAAAGACTTAAATTGGTACAAGAAAACAAAAACGAATGAAGTGGTGAAGGTGTATGTAGGCGTATGCATTTGTACGTTTACGGCTGGAGGGAGACGAGGGGAGGGAGTAGAAATATAAGGAGAGAAGAATATTTTAGGTAGTAAGTAAAACTATGGATAGAAAATTGTAATTGACGATTAAGGAATAAAATGGCAACAAAACACACACACACATAGAGAAAGAGGGGGAGATAGATAGATAGATAGATAGATAGATAGATAGATAGATAGATAGATAGATAGATAGATAGATAGATGCGCGAGATGCATTCCAAAAGTTTCCATGCCTTTTTAAGAGGAAGACTTTCAAACCGTCCTAGATCATTGTAATTTTAGTATATCATTATTATCATTATTATCATTATTAAAGAATACTCTATTCTGATCTTCAGCTAAATATTCTAATAAATTTGTTAATGTCTAAATAACTCACGTTAATTTTGACCATGCGACATCAATACCACGTGAGGAAGACGTTAAGAAATTTATCGGCCAGTGAGTTCAAAATCTCTCGCCCTAATGAATTCAATTCAGTGTGCATCATAAATAGTCCCGCATAGAAAAGAGACCCGTACGAACTTCTTGCGGTTTAACTATTCACCTTAGAGGTATTATTAAAATATAGATATGCAGGGCAGGGAATCGTCAATTAGTAATACAATTAATAATTAACAATTTTAGAGTATTCTTTACTCTTAACTATGAAACGATCGTACTAAATTAACTAAAGGCAGGTGGTTTTTTACTCTTCTCTACTGTTTTTTGTTCTGTGTGTATCAAAAATATCGCTATCAATCTAGAGTAATAATTTGTAGTTTTGAAATCAATAGTTCTTTGACTGCTATTTCTGAATTCTCAGTATGTTGGAGAAGCAGGTTACTGTCAATCCCTATATATTTATGATTTTATATATATATATATATATATATATATATTTATATATATATATATATATATATACATATATATATATTACAATTAAAAGGGTAATGGTTTATCAATTTGAATAGAATTGATAAACCTTTACCCTTTTAATTGTAATAATTATTCACTCCCTGATAGTAAACCGTAATTTTTCTGCGGTATTGCTTGTGACGCACATGGTAATTTCTTGAGGAGAAATAGTGGACTGGCTGGCCTATGTAGGTTCGGAGGTGTTTTCAGGTTGTGCCGATGCATGATGTTCACTCTGTCACGCATGCACAATTTGCTAGCACCGTCGAATTTACAACTAGAATATCATACCGATGAAGGAAATGGAGTGTTATCGCTCCTAAGCCAGAAACGCGTCTATGATTAACTTCGACTCGCTGGTTTTCATTGTTTTTTCTTCTTGTTTTGCATTTGTGAGTATATATATATATTTATTTATTTATTTATTTATTTATTTATACCAGAGTAAAGAATGAAACAATGTGGGAAAAATAGTACCCGAATACCGGAGGTAGAGTAATATGTTTTACTGCTAAAGCTACGTGATATTTCTGTAGCTATATATACATATGTGTGTGTGTGTGTGTATGTGTGTGTGTGCGTGTGTGTACGTGTGTGTGTGTACATGTGCATATACTACACACACATATATAATGATAGATAGATTGGCAGATAGATGTATACGCACACACTCATATATGTGTGTTTGTGTGTGAGAGTATATGTGTATTTATTTTTCTATATATGCCTGTGTATGTGAGAGTATATATGTGAAGGCCTGTTTTTTTTGTGTATGTGTGTCTTTAGAAAATTAAACTAAATATAAACATTGTGTTTTACGTATCTAATCGTTATTTTATGTTGTTTTTTTTTTCAGTTATGAAATTTATCATGTGACAAACACAAACATAAACATATTGATAGAGATAAACAGAGAAAGAAAGAGTGAGGGAAATTCACTGAATCATCTTAAGTGTTGAAAGAATACATTACTCAGAGTTGTCAGATATTGCATCTTCTTGTCAAAATGCCACAACAGAAATTTTACTATCAACAATTTTTCTTCTAAAATTTGATTGGTTCTGTTTATTTATTTCATCTTTATCTTATTTTTCACTTAATAAGCTTTCAAATATACCTACAACTTACGAACAACATATTTCCGGTGAGAAATGGAAAAATGGGTAATGTATTCAATATTTATTTAATAAGAAAGGAAAGATTGTAAAAAAGAAATTGACAAAATGACGTATGGAAGATTTCAATTATTCTTTTGATCGGTTTTGTAATATTTGGTACTTCAAATTTGAAATACATTTCTGAGGACAAAATACGATTAAGTTTAGAAATAGCGATGAAGATATTAATACTTCCATAAGCAATAAGGTAACGGTATTATTTAGAATGATTATTATGTTATTATGAGTCTTGAAGCAAGATGGTTTGTCCCAGGTTGATCTGCAGGGTAAAATGTAGGACACAATCTATAGAAATTACCTGTCATAGTCATCTACACAACGTATCCGATAAAGATGTAATTACTTAACATAGCTGTATTTGAATCTATCAAACAACCAGACATATAATGCTCTTTAACCATCCATAAGTTTCTGGCAAGTAAAATTTACTATGTCATGTTATGTTATCGTTTCAATTGTGATTAGGACCTTAGACATTATCCTACATATGGACAGTAATTTAATCTATGTTACTTTACTATATTTTTACATGCAATTCACATCGGTAAAGTAGTTTTCGAGATATTAGTGCTTTTGGGGGTATAAATACCCAAAACGGTGCATAATGGGAAAATATTCCGAAAATAATCTTCATCCTGAAAGGGGAGAAGCTCTTATCTTTCTATTAGAGTTGACAACGAAAACATACGATTTTTTTTACAGTAAATGTTTCTATTTTCGCTTTTGTTAAAAACAATATTTTAAACATTTAGAAATACTTTTAAGTTAATATGATATCAAAAATATTATTTGTTTGAACAGTAAGTATATATATTTTAGCTTTCTTTAAAAAGTCAGTACTTAAATGTTTTGTAAAATTATTTTCAAGTGAATACCATTACAAAAAATAATATTTTGGCGTATGTAAAAAATATTCTAAAGTGAAAATGACTTTAAAAATGCGGTAAATATTTCGTAGAAGATCCATTTTTTTTAGTGCATTCAACGTATCTCACCTCCAAAAATTTGGTTGCTACTTCGAGCACGCCCTGCTACCACGTAACTGCTAGATGCGATAAAAGACTCGAAATATATGTTACGTGATAGGAGCCGTACAAGAAATAGCAGCCAAATCTTTCTTTTTCTGGGGAAGGGAGCCGTTTACGCGTGTTTTCAGTTTCACATTCATTCAAAGCATGCGAAATAACCTGGTGAACACAAGACCCACGAAACAAAACTCCATTGCTGGGAAACTCAGTTTTCCGAAGACCCAAAGGGTCACGAGCGGTCTGGCACACACACACACACACACACACACACACACACACACACACACACACAGATATATATATATATATATATATATATATATATATATATATATATGTGTGTGTGTGTGTGTGTTACGTCATGTGTAAACAAACATAACTTTGTTTTTGAAGCGTTGAAATGTATTGTAGAGCAGGTAGAAAGATATAAATTTCCAACACCTACATGCTGATAGAACACTATAAATAGGATAAAATCCTTTTAGAGCAGAAACGTTTGTCGGCAACCAGCCCTGAGGAACGAACTCACATCTCACTAATTGAATAATTGTCAGTCAGCTAAACTGCTGATTGACAATTTTTCTGTAATTCTAGAAGTTATAAAAGCAACAAGAAACGCTAAATATCATATAGATTACGTCATATGTAAACAAACATAAGTGTTGAAATTAATTGTAGAACAAGTAGACAGATATATTTTTAAACGCGTAAATATTGATAGAACAGCATATATAGAATAAAATCCTTACAGAGCAGAAAAGTTCTATCAGTATTTACGCGTTGAAAAATATATCTTTCTAATTGTTCTGCTATATATTTCACCACTTCAAAAACAAACTTATGTTTCTTTACATATGAGTAATCTGTATACCAACCAGAGTTTTTGGATGACTTTATAAATTCTAAAATTTCAAAAAAAAATTTGTCAGTGGGCAGTTTAGCTTAAAGGTACAACTCTCCGACGGGATATTAGTTGGGTGTGTGTTTGATCCTCGTGCTGGTTGCCGGCAGATTTTTCTGCTCTATCAGCATTTACGCATTGAAAAATATATTTTTCTATTTCTTCTACAATATATCTGTCTGTATACACACACACACACATATACACACACGCGACAGGCTTCTTTCAGTTTCCATGTACCACATCCACTCATATCTATCTATCTATCTATCTCTCTCTCTCTCTATATATATATATATGTATATATATACATATATATATATATATATATATATATATATATATATATATATATATATATATATATATATATATATATATATATATATGTAAGCACGCACACACATATACATACATATGTGTGTGTGTGTATTACATATATATATATATATATATTATTATTATTATCATTATATGTATTTATTTTCTCCTAATTAATAAATAACTCGGACAAAATAAATTGGTTAATAGATACCAGGGTAGCAAAGATCACTAAATGACTGTGGTGTAACTCATGTTTATGAGGTAGAAACTCCTTGTTATTTTGGGTACTTGAGTAAATATATAAAACGCATATTTTAACTGCATACTTTTATTTCCAACATGTTTCGAAGATTACAAATTATACGTTCCATAGGAATCGGTGAATGCACTTCAGGGAAATGCACTCTAAATGTTCTTTCTTTTTTTGTTTCCTTCTTTTCTTCCCTCCTTGTCCAACGTACTGTCTAGTAGCGTCCCAACCTCTAACGGCTTTTTCAAATAAATTACGTAACAACCTTCTCCAACTACAGTTCTCATATTCCGTTAAAATGTCTTACGTTTAAGCTGGCTCCCATGCATTTCTCTGAAGAGAAGATTACATTCTTAACATCACCGATTCCTATGGGAGGTATAATTTGTAATCTTCGAAATATATGTTGGAAATAAAAGTATGCAGTTAACATATGCGTTTTGCTCCATTCACTAAATGTATATATATATATATATATATATAAGGAACAAAGTTCAAAAGAGAGCAATTCAAACTTTTTGAGAGGTCGAAAAAGTGAGAAAGAATGATTTCTAATAAACATTCATCATATTCATAAAAAAAACCGCCAGAGTAAGAATAAGAATACGAAAATAGTAGTTGAAAAAATATCGTTATAGGTATAAAAATATAAAGAATTATAGAAAAATGGAGGAGAGAAAGATGTTCAATCAGGACAATACAAATATGTAACAAAAAATTATAAACATAGTAATTATAATTAAATTTATGCATTGCATTTTCATCAAAAAAGTTTTAATGAAATAAAGTAAATTAAATTAAGATACAATAAGGGAGAATACAAGTTGGGTAATAGAGAAAAAAATCGGATATTTGCAAGCACATTTTAAAAGGGGAAAAATAACAGTAATAATGATAGTGAGACGAAAGGGGAAAAAAGACAGTCATATCAATGCGTATGTTCGGTAAACTATAACATAAGAATAAGAATGAAAACTATAACGGTTATGTTTTTAAAAAATGGTAACAGGTCGAGACAAATTATAATAAACAGGGCCAGGTGTGCATAGTAGAATATAACGTAACAGGTGGACTACTAGAAAAAACCATAGAGAGTTATGCATATACATATTAATATTGAAAAACGAAATAATATATGTATATATATTTTACACGAGGATAAAAAGTGATAGGCAAGACTATGTTTGAAAAAGTTACAATATTAAAGTAAGAATGTACATGGAGGGAAAAATGCAACTTTCGAAATTGGTAAACAAGAATCGATATTTTGTTGCAAATTAGGGTTGAAAGAAAGATGTATAAGAAATTTTACAGTTAAATATTGTGTTCAGGTACCGCAACATAATTGAAAATTTTTTAAATCACTTTTTTGGGGTCGAATTTTGGATTTTATGGATTATAACAGGTAATAAATACATATTTCTACATAGCAGAATGCAACACAGTAAAAGCAAGTTTGTTACGAAGTTTCATACCAAGTTTCAATACGATTGACAAATAATACCTTGAGGTTCCGCATTGACTATAAATAGAACGGGTGTGTGAATGTTTCTCCACTGCCGCTGCAACGGTCGTTGCGTGTACGTCGTACGTGTGTGAATTTCTCTGCTTTTTACCTTGATTCTAGGCCATTGTATTAAAATTAATGATGGTCTGAACGTGTTGAATTTAGTGTTGTTTACATTTCGTGATGACTCATAAGCCAATAAGGCGTCATGATGTTGAATGCCCAATATTTGGTAGTCCATGCGATCTTCGCGAACAAGTTTTGCCAACTTACAAGGGCGTACTAAAATGTACTATTTGAACGAGAAAACGAAAAGTACGTAGTTAAGAAAGTTCCTTCAATTAAACAAATTTTCAAGATTCTAGCAGAAAAGATAATTCTTCATTGTGTTACGATTGAGTCAGTTAAACCGAAAATCTTAAACTTTTATCTAAAGTACAAAGCACTACTATAATCTGAAAAATAAAAAAAATTGCTATCGTTTCCAACAATCTGTAATGTGTTTAAAAGCGATGCAACAAAAGATTTATTTGACATTTCCTCTTGCAAGTGCAACTCCTTTAAAATCTGCAGCTGTAGTAAAGACCAAAAGTACCACAGAGAACAAGAGTTTTTACAGGAAGAACGGACAATAATAATTGGCGGAATAGATGAAGCAGTATCTAAACAGAACGTGCAGAGATTGATTAGAAAATATCGGCCAGATCACAGTCACCATTCTATGTCAGCAAAGGATT
This sequence comes from Octopus bimaculoides, assembly GCF_046866305.1. NCBI lineage: Eukaryota > Metazoa > Mollusca > Cephalopoda > Octopoda > Octopodidae > Octopus > Octopus bimaculoides. The sequence continues at coordinate 2,735,345 of NC_142937.1, read as the reverse complement.
CTGAATTAATAGCGTTTTCATCAGGCAGTGAATCTGGAAATGGATCAGCAGGCGAAGATGATGATTTTCCAGTTCCATTTTACAACGGTACTGCAGCCAATACAGGGCCAAAAGGAGGCACAATTAGACTTTTGGAAGATAAATTCAAGAAGCCATTGCATTGGTTTTTGTGTCAACTTCACGCAAATGAGCTTCACTTACGCCATCTTGTTAACGATCACGACGGAAAAACTACCGGGCCTCGTGGATTTTCTTCGGCCGATTGGAAATAGACTGGATCGATGTGAAGCACTAAGTGTTATCAGATTTAATCAGATTCGAACGGACTTACGATCAGTAGACAGAAACGATCTCAGCTTTGATTAAAAATACCTTCTTGATATCCACCACTCTATTTCTGGAGGGAAATGTTCACCTGAAATTGCATTAAGGAATCACGGTAAAATGGCGCATTCACGATGACTTACAACTGCAAATCGTATGCTTTGGTTTGTATGTTGCCACCTAAAAATCTTCTAACATGATGACATTAACTGCCGCTTACATAATGAAAGTTTATGTGCCAATGTTGTTCACATTCCTCAGAAAATGGGGCTTTATGTATGTTCAAGACAGTGGATTAAGTGGTACAAGACATTGTATTTCCAATTATACAACGGAATGCTTTCTTCGTGCAACCTGAAAATACTTTCCTGGACATGATAAACGATAAAAGGAACCATATTCGATAACTAGAATGGAGACGCATAATGCAGGCTCGAACACAGTATAAAGAGAAATCTGTGAGACCTTTCAAAATTCCTGCTCTAAACTTTGCTGTTTCATACTACACGGGCATAATCAACTGGCAGGACACTATTGTTACTGAACCACCCCTAGCACAGGCATTTTCCGTTGAAGAAATCGATACATTTATTCAACAGCAGCATTTGATGCAACTGGAAAAATTACCCTTCCACACCTAAGCTTTGGAAAGATGTGTAAAATTCGTAACAGAAGTATGATCTAATGTTTGTGGCGAGAACAGGCGAGACAGTTTCATTAGGAGTCGAATCGAATTTGGAGAAAAAAAAATCCGATGTTCGAGACAAAAACGAACTTCAAATTGAAAGGTAATATAGCAATAATCAATTAGGATTGTTTAGTTGTTAGTTATTATGAACATAACAAACATTTAGAATTGTGTCGTTTTAGGTATTTCCAAAACAGCAGATCTTTGACTGTTCCATTCTTTATTTGAGCGTGAGATGCTAATTCTCTTCTACTAAAATAATTAATTGGCTCTATTACTGGAACAAAAAAGAATGCACTACAACGATTCGTATTATTTAGTTACATGGAATTATTTCGAATAAATTGGAAATGTTTATTATTTTTATAACCAAAATGTGTCAAGAATCAAAAATTGGTTTACACGTAATTTTAGTTTAACGTATGTGTAATCTAGACCTCAGGTAACATATATTCAGTGACCTACTATTAAAAACAATAAAGAAAACAAAGTCGAAAAGTGTATCTATTTCACATAATTTCGAAATTTCAAGTGCGTTGCTGAACTTGAAGACATAAATTTTAGAGTATGAGATTTTGACACTCATGTTTTTAAAGACTTTCACAAAACGAAATTAATTCGTAAAAATGAACGTAAAAATGGAAATGAAGGACGGCAAAGGTGTAATAAATTGATTCTTCCCTCATTATTCAAAATTTCAAGTGAGCTGCGGAGCCCGAAGATGTAAATTAAAGAACTTCAGATTTTAACAGATTTGTTTCTAAAGGATGGTACAATGGAAAATATTTTTTTAAATGCACATTTAGAAGCTCTGTGTAAAAAGTACCTTTTTCGCACCAAGCAAATATATATACATATATATGTATATATGTGTGTATGTATATATATATCATAATAAGAACAGGATACTGCAGCAGCCTCGGTTTCAGAGGACCTCAGCTCTTCAATGCCCTGCCAAAACATTTGAGAGACCTGCAAGACACGGATGTGGATGTCTTCAAGACAAAACTCGACGCTTTCCTCGCCACGATACCAGACGAACCAATGGCTCGAAATGAGACACAGTTTAGGGCAGCGATGTCAAATTCTCTTATACACCAGATGTGCCATCAAAACTCTTGATTAGACCATATCAGGTGCAGGAGAAGAGCCATGCAAGGAGCGTGAAGAGAGCAAAGCATAAGGACAGAAAATCACGGTGGTACTCCAGCATGACCACAGCCACTTGGCTGAAACCCATAAATAAATATATAAATATATATATATATATATATATATGTGTGTGTGTGTGTGTGTGTAGAAGGTTGAAAAGGAGCTGATATATATGGGAAAAAGTCAAGGTAGAAAATACTATATAAATACATAAATATATAAACTTGCATTTTAAAATACCTTCGATGAAAATGATCAGGGTGCACAAAAAGACAATACAAAGATTACCTTGTGATCCGTTGGAATATATTGTGATCCATTATGTATGTGTGTGTGTGTGTGCGTGCGTGTGCGTGTGCGCGTGTGCATGTGTGACTTTTTATTGTTATTCTTGTTTCAGTCATTTGACTGTGGTAATGCTGGACCATTACCTTAAAGTGTTTTAGTGACACAAATCGACCTCAGGGCATATCTGAATCCTAGTACTTATTTTTCTCAACCCCTTTCGTCGAGCCACTAAGTTATGGAGGTATAAAAACACAAACACCGGTTGGCAAGTGGTGATGGGGGAAGAAAGGAGACAAAAAGACACACACACACTGATATATGCATATATATATACGACAGGCTTCTTTCAGTCTCCGTGTACCAAATCCACTCACACTGTTTAGTCGGCCGGTAGCTATAGTAGTAGGCAAAAGCCCAAGCAGCAACGTAGTAGATCGGAACCCGGAACCAAACCATTTGTTTCGGAAGCAACCTTTTTACCACACAGCCACACCTACGCCTATATATATAGAGATATAGCAGTAACAGAGAAAGAGTAATTTCGATTATCCCTACGTGGTGAGTTGTAATATATATAAGAAATTAAAAAAGATAAACCATACACACTTTACATAGTTTTGATATAATTTTTAATATATCGACCGGTTTCACTTTCGCTATTCATGATATTAAGGTTTACTTATTTGAATATGTATTTTCTTAAGAAGAAATTTTTGTCCATCTTGTGTGACGATATTTATGAGTGAATGGCTTCATAAGTACAAGAACAAGGGGAGGTAATTGGTTAACGTTATCATTGTTGCTGTGAGCAAGGGAGATAACTGCTGATGTTTGGTTTGTGTTTTTGTTTGTGCATGTGTTGGTATGGGTAATTCGAGATGTCTTCACAGAAACGACCAAGAGTTTTGTTCTTGCCTTTTGAGACGATGTAGTTATTTCTATTTCGGACCAAAGTTTCGTCCTCGTAGTATTTGTCGTATAGCTCCTCAGAGAGTCGTAATTTCGTGCAGAATTCTGGGATGTCTTCTTTCATTTCATTGTAGTTGGGGCGTTGTGGGGTGGATGTGAATTTGAGCCCTTTGGAGAGTATATTGATTTGGTGTGTTGTTAGTTCTTTGTGAGATAGATTGATAATTTTCATCACTTTTGATTCCGCCTGCTTGTTTGGTGCTATCTTGTGTCTCTGTGCTTGCGTATTGGGTCTAAAAAATGATTGTGGCGTTTGGGACGGTAGCTATTATGTAGTTGATCCTTGTTGTTGCGGGGTGCGCTGTTGTGATTTATGGTGCGGGTTCTTGGAACGGTATTGAAAAGTGTGTCCCGATATCCCATGTTCGGATGTGGTGTTTTAGGGGGCCGTCGTTGGTAATTATTGCGTATGTATGGGTTTGTTGTGCATGGTTGTTTAGTAGATTTTTGGAACGAAAATTTCGTTGGTAACTCCTTATCGGGGGGGGGGGTTGCAATGTCGATCCTGTGGGTGGGGATTTTCCCTTTCTCTGTTTGAAGTTAGAGTACTCCCGATATTGTATCGCTGGTGGCTTACAATGTTAGGGTTAGGTCGTGTATTCTCTTGTTTCGTAGTGGTGATGTTTCCGATTTTTAGACAGGTATAAATCAATGTTTGTGTGTTGTTTTGATTTTCTTATTTTCAGGAAAGGTTTGTTGGAAGCGTGCTCTGTTTGAAAGATGGTTTCATAGTTTAAGAACCAAGAGGCTCTTTTCTCCCAGCGTTGGATGTATTTCAATTCTTCTTTATCGCAATCCTCTTTCCATAGTTCAGAGATCTCTTGATCGGGGAATTGGGTCGATCTCTTCATCAGTGGATGTTACTTTATCTTCAATTTTAGAAGTTCTATTTCCATTTTCATTTTTTCCAGTGCCATTCTTTCCCTGGGGCGTCTTTGTGTTTCGGGTCTATCTGTAATGGCTTTGATCTGGAATTTACGTGGGGGAATTAACAGAATCCGATTAAGCCATTTCTGCTTTGTTATTGTTTTGGATCATCTTTCGGTTGTAATATATATATATATATATATATATATATATATATATATATATATATATATATATATGGGGTGGGGGTATATACTCTCAAACACACATACGCAAGTTAGCTATAAGAATGATCCATGTCGAAGTGTTATAAATGGATAAAGGAATATATATACACAAAAATGTTTAAGAAGTAGATCTTTATCGATAAAAAATGCACACTACGGAAGAAAGTAAACGGAAGTAGTTATATAATCACCTTCTCTTGACAAACATACACTAACGACATCATGCGCAGTTATTATGCATGTCTGCAGTTAGAACAATGATGCTCCCGAAACAGCTGTGAAAAAATGTCTATTACATAAGTCCTTTCGTTTACTTCATTCCGAACTGTTTCGTACTCTATGTAAATATATGCATTAAACCTACTTTTGTTTATCTTCCTGTGAATTCTTGCGCTTATCGTTCAATACATCGCATTTTTTTACAAACAGTAGCGAGTGGAAGATTGTATTGAAAACTTCAGTTGTTATAATTGCTAATGGACCCATACTGTCTCCAATAGTGTTCATCTTTGAAAGCATACTTACGAGAAACGGTTCCCATTATATGAGAAGGTAGATTCAAACAATTTAATTTCCCGAGCAGACAGATCAATTATTATCCATTTAAGTGAAGGGGATACATTTTTTGTGATCACATAATTACGTTAGAAACCACTTTATATACCTCAGTATCAGCTTCGTGCAAAACGTGGTTTATAAATTTGCTATGATTTTAACTTGCTTCTGTATAGCTAAAATATATCTATCAAAATTGATGCAAAAGTGTGTGCTTCCCTCATTGATTTTCTTCTATATAAAACATAAAATCAGTGAGATTATAATTATTTAGATAAACGATCTGTACCTACATCCGTGATTAAACCAGTATTAAACAGTATTAACAGTTGATGTACTTTAGTTTACAAAACTAGCATAAATTAAACTAATTAATGTACGCTATGTGGCGAAACACATCATCGTCTCAAACATGACGCTATTTTCAAAGTCTCTCCAAGTATGGCACTGCAAATCATTTTATGTTCCATTTCTATTAGTCCCCCTGAGAAAGGCTTTATGCGAACGACATCCTTCAGTAATGTACATATATCTTCTCGAAATTATGACAAGTTTTCACACCTACAGATTAAAAAAATCTGTACATGTTCTATGTGAATCTATTCTTCACACAAAATGTTTCTTATATCGAATGATGTCTGTTACTGTCACTCGTGCTTGCCGCATTGATTAAAATCAATATTTATTATTGAATTTATGATGTCTTTTCCTCAGCACATTATCATTTGCACTTTGAGATTTGATCTTCAGTTCAGTAACTGTACTACTGCTTACTCGACAATTATTTCAAAGAGGTGTTTTTGAACACATGCTAAACAATGAAATTTTTTAAGTAGCAATAAAATATGCTTCTATATTTATACAGCATGTAGAAATGGTCTGCTGGTGTAATGCTTATCATTCAGTAATTAGAAGTTGAAAATTCGAATTTCAGAGTAGCCTGTAAAATTTATCCTGTATTATTTCAATCCTTTTGTAATTTCCATACATTCAGCCATTCTAAATTAAATGATAAACACAGCGTATTTTAAACTTTTAAAATGCTATTCATAAAATATCAGCGAGAAATCTTGCTAGAAATAGTACCCTATCGGCCTATAGGTAAAAAAAAAACACTGGTGAATTTAATCCTTTACACACCGCAATAGAGAATAACAATCTATTATATTTCACTTGAAAATCTACAAAAAAGCCAAAACGTTGATTTGGAATTGCCTCAATCAGTTTGGCACACACGCACCCACACTCAAACACACATACGCCTATATATATATATATATATATATATATATATATATATATATATATATATATATATATTAAAGTATATATATTAACGTATATATATATATATATATATATATATATATATATATATATATATATACTTCCGTTGTCGTGCAGCTACTGTTTACGCCTCGTTCAGAGATTTATTATTGCTTCCTTACACTTTTTCGAGATCAGTGACTTTTCGTCACTGGAAAAAGGTTATATGTATTTGCATTGGGACCCCTTCGCGTCGAAGACCGGTGATTGTCGTGCACTGATGACGGGTAAATACCTAGAAACCCAGGTCCGTGCCTATGACGTCAGGTCGAAGATGGGAAGGATGGCTTCCCTTTGAAAATACTCATAGGGCACAGGAAGTGTGTCAATAGCCAGCTGGAGGAGGTGTCCTCCAGGGGCTAGAAGCTACAATAGCATCCACCCTTAGCGGTTAGCCACATTTAAGTGGCAAATATACTTCACGTTATGTATATATATATATATATATATATATATATATATATATATATATATATATATATATATATATATATATATATATATATATACATACATACATACATACATACATACAAACATACATATATACATACATATAACTATATCTCACTCCCTCTCTCTCTCACTATATATATAATGAGAGTGAGAGACAGACAGACAGACAGACAGACAGACAGACAGACAGACAGACAGACAGACAGATAGATAGACAGACATGGCCAAGTCGTAAGAGTGTTGAACTTGCGATCTTCTGATCGTGATTTCAGTTATTGGACCGAGCAGCGCGTTGTGTTCTTGAGTAAAACACTTCATCTCATATTGCTTTGCGATCACTTTGTCACCTATTCAGGCAGCGTCAGTTCCATGGAGGGAGCAATGTAATGTACAACAAAATCATTTTGATCAATATAAGTAGCTCGTCTTCGCAGTTTGTTCAGCAAGAATTTGCTGAGCCGACTTTATTCTGACGACAGTAGACTACCATTATCATATTCCTGAAACATAATTACTATATGTGCAGTGTAAGAGTAAAATATGCGTCAAGTTAATGTGATCACAGGAGACATAACATCAGCACGGTATACTTAACACTGGCGTCTGATCTATACGTATTACTAACTAAATGCTCTTTCTTGTAACATTTCCCTGACATTCGTAGAATTTTGAAAACGCATTAGGTGTTGCCCCTTCAAATCTGAATGAGCCAAAATTTAAACAAAACCGAAGATTCACCACACCTTTCATTCTGAATGTATATTTACTATCACCTAAACATTGACCGTGTCCCTTTTCCTTTCAGGATGAGGAAATAGTAATTATGATACATGAAATACAGCAGTTTAAACCAATTTTCACGAACGCAATTATGCAAACTTACTCATTTCAGTGAGCTTATAATATATCTGAAAATCGATTTCTAACGATCAAAAGTTTCTAGAAATTGGTTCTTCGTATACTAAGGTCAATACCTTTTTTAATGAAGAGGTAAAACGATGTGTATCAGCGCCGAAAGTTTCTCCAGATTTTCTGAAGTATGTAAACCCATTAATAATGTATAAACTTCGAAAACTAATGTACAATCTATTTGATACCATTCAACACAGTTATTGTCCGACTAAATTCATTCATAATATTGGAGACATTAATATTCCATGCATCCCACTGAGCTGCACGTAACTGCGAATTTGAAACCACAAAACAACAACTAAGACACATTTCTTCGTAACTCAAAATAAAACATATGTTCACCTATTTTAATCACCCACGAAATATTATATATGTATAAGCATATTAAGGGTAAAAATTATCAAAAATAATAATTTATACCAGTGACCAGCAAGCATAAAAAATTGTCCGTAGACTGTAAATTTTATATATATATTTATATATATATATATAAGAGTGTATAACCATAGGTAATAATACACTAAGAGGAAAACCAGTAAGTGGCTTCCTTGCTCGCTGAAAGAATATATCGGATCTTCAAACCACGAAAAATACGTTCTGATACATAGCGCATTGGATGCAAGCGGGCAAGACAATATTGTGGTTTTTCACTTAGTGTATAATTACCTATGATAGCAATAGTTATGCGGTGATGACCGAGACCACAAATTTACACCTTTTATCAATTGCTGCATGTATGCGTATATATATATATATATATATATATATATATATATATATATATATATATATATATATATATATATATATATATCTGTGTGTGTGTGTGTGTGTGTGTGTGTGTGCGTGTGTGCGTGTATGTGTGTTTGCGCGTATGTGTGCATGTGCGTATTTGTGCGTACGTGTAGATTGGAATGTGAAGAAACAGATTTGCATTAAACTTAAAGTTATCCTCCTAAAACATATTGCCTGGAATACATCATTACGAATTTCGACCCCTTATGTAACCTTCGTCACGGGTCTCGGTAGAAATACTTCTTCATCCAACCTAGAATATAATTATCGGAGTTGATTGTATTGTAGGTTCAGCAAATAACTTTTTTCTTGCAGGTGACAAGGCGGTGAGACAGGATTTTAATGGGAAAGAAATGAAACATGATTTCCCCCTGTGAATTAAAGTTACGTTAAAACCTATTTTCTATTGTTACTTCTGTTCGAATAGTGGGATAAAATTTTTAACACAAAAATGTTACAAAAATATCATAAATAAAACGTACTGCATTCCATTTTACACTAAACACAGTATGTGACTAAATATATCAAAGTGTCAGTTGTGTATGTGTGTGTGTGTGTGTGTGTGTATGTGTCTAAGTGTGTGTGTGTGTGTAAGTGTGTGTGTGTGTGTGTGTATGTTGTATCGAGTGCGTGTGCTTAAAGATATATCATAAAGTCCTGGTGTAAAATAAACTCATGCAAAAAATACATTGAAACAGTTACGAAGAATGTCTGAAGTGTCAAGATTAGTCTTGTCTTACTAATGCATTTTTTTGAAGATGACACGCAAATATCCTATAGAGTCTTTCCAAAGTAAAGATGCTTCGATTTGTAGATAATTCTCTATACACTATTTTTAACACGTTAATATATATATATATATATATATACACGTTAATATTCTTCGTGACTTGACGGAAGATGTGTGGGCTTACATCACAGGATTTCAGATTATATGCAACCCATTTCATGAAATCAGACCTTATAACATAGGTTAGTATGTAATTAGCACTAATATTATAAACCAACTTATTCCAGAGTGATGGATTCGCCGTCAGTATTTATAAAAATGAAAGTTTTAAGATGAAAGTAAATAACGTAATAATTTTTGTCTAATATATATATATATATATATATATATATATATATATATATATATATATATATATATATATATATATATATATATATATATATATATATATATATATATATATATATATATATATATATATATATACATATATATATACATATATATAATTTCAGTCAAACCGGCGATATCATATGTATTAGCAGACTATATATTATCGACTATATGAGTCAGAACATGAATATTTCTCTAGTTGTAGAATATACATGATGCAATATACTAATATAACTACTAGAAGTCGTAAGCACTTTATTTCCTTTTGAAAGCAATGTATTTGTTATATATATATTGTGAGTGTGTGTGTGTTTTAAATGCTTTAAAAGTTATATTTCTATAACATCAAAAGGGCAACATAAGAGAAGAATAAAGGAGAATAAATTTCAATTCACGTTTTATTTCATTAATTTTCTTTTTATTTTCTAAGCTATTATTATGCATTCATTTCACTTCTGTCATGCGTTGTAGCCGAGATTTCTGTACACGTATCATTGCAGATACATTCCACCATGTAAAATATTTGAGAATTGCTGAAATTTAGTATACAGTAGAAAAATCAATGCTTTAAATTCGAAAAGGGTGACCTAGTCGGTAAAGCAGCATTCTTATGAATAGTTTGGTATTTTTACGTATTGGAATATTCACCACTATAAGTATTTATGTGTGTGAAAAACAGAGATTTCTACACTCGGACTGCGGATTCATTCAATTGGTGTTTCGTTTGAATGTATACTTAATCCGGAAGGAAGGCAAAGAAATAGAATAGCTGCTAATAGATTAGGGGGTGAAAATATTCGTCGTCATCTACTATGTGATCACGTAAGTGAAATCTGATGAAATTTGTTGCTGCGCAACTTGTCAGGCATCGGAGTGATACCGCCTTGAAAATCCTGGAAAATAATCTCATGAAGTGAAATTTCTTTCTTTTTCTTATAGATATATATATAGGGTGCTTAACAATGAAATGCACTTCTATAAAAAAGAGACTTCAGTAAATTTAACTGTTGCACAAGGTCCGCGTCTTACCTAATCGTCTCTTATTCGAGTCTCTATCTACAAATGTTCTTTGATAGTTGATGACAGGATGGGCGATTATGCTACCTCAGTGTAGACTGCCTCCTATTAAAAGAAGCTCAATCATTGGATAGTACACTCTTTTTCTTGCTAAGGTTTGCTCTACATAGTTGAAAGCATTCATTTAGGGATACGTTGAATACACATATGTATACATAAACACAAACATACATAACCATGCGCGCGCACACAAACGCACAAACACACACACACACACCTGTATGTATATATGTATGTATGTATGTATGTATGTATGTATGTATGTATATATATATATATACCATCATACAAGTTACCTTGTTTAGTCCATCTCGTATATGCAACATGTGTAATTTAATGATTACGTATTTAATTTAGAAATCAGAGTTTATTTTAATAATGAAACATGATAAATTTTCTTTTCTGTCTGCCATATACGTGAGTTTTCCTATTGTTTCACATTAAACTGCACAGATAACATTTTGAGGTATTGTTTGAAGATTAATTTCCTCTTCTTTGATGTTTTCATTCATATATTTCGGCATTTGCTGAATCTTTATGATGTCAATGAACTAATCCCAATTAAGTTTTACTTGTATTTTCATTCCCAATATTCTCAGCATTTCATTTCTAGTATAGATTGAAATTTGAAATATTAAAAGTTCCTATGTGAATAGAAGCGCATATGTCCCCAACGAGGCATCTATGTGATCGCTTCTCCTTCTGGAGTAAATAGGAAAATCGTTTTCTAATGACAGACCTCTTTTACTGAATAAATGATGACTGACATATACCTGCATATGCAGACTGAAAATAAAAGAGCATATTTGATTATTCATCTGCACGATCACAGTGGATTTGATTCTTAACATCTTTTGAAAGTTATTACAAATTTATCATAAAACGCAAAGTTCTGATGGAACATGTCCTGTAAGAAAAAATTTAAAAAACAAACAAAAACACAAACACGTTATCCTGAACTCACATCCTGCCCTTTTAAATGCAGGATATATTGCATAATAATGTGGTCTCTGATATACAAAGCGCCGATAGAGTTATGGCAGGAAGGCCTTTGATCGTAAATCTATTCGATGCTGATACAGGACTAGAAGCAACAACAATAACAAGAGTAATTTGTTCCTGTCATGTTGTTTAGTTTCTGGGATCCTTTTGAATATTATTTATTTTCAGTATTTCGGAGGATAAAACAAAATACTGTCATTGTATTTAATTCAGTATTCTATACTTAGTGTCATTTCTACTACAGGCATTCGTTCTGATGTTTTGCAGAAATGGTCTAGTCAATTACATCGACCTCAGAAATCAACTGCTAGTTTCTTCATCGACATCAAAAGGGTTAAAGGCAAAGTCAACTTTGGCAGAATTTGAACTCAGGGCGTAAGAATGGAAGAAATGCCACTCAGCATTTTGCTCGGTGTGCTAATTCTTCTGTCAGCTCGCCGTCTAAAGAAACAAAGGTATTTATAAAGTGCTTAATGACTGTTATATATTATCTATCTTGTTAAACTAAAAACTTACCTGAGATGGAAATCGAACCTGATGCGCAAATCACATTCATCAGAATCTTACTTTTACTGGACGGCGTTAAATAAAATATGAAGTAATAACAACATGGTATAAATACTACGCTCTGAAAGCGAATAAACTGAGCAACTCGAGGGAATGATAGAACTACGGAATGTGATTTAGAAACGTTGCATATAAAGATGCGGCCAAATTTAGATTAATTATTCTATATATATGGTTTTACTATTCACACTTAACCATATGAACAAAAGGCATTTGTTCATATTGTTTCGTGCAAGTGTTCTATCTATTTAGAAATAAGTGAGTGAAATGACATATTTAGCTAACATACTTTGCGGTTATCACAATCGCAACGTATGAGTTTTTATGCAAATATATTTTATGTAGTATTTGCATAAAGTATGGAATTCATGCAAGTATTCCCTAGCGTTCTACGAAGCTAATCGAATGGAATATTCAATTTCAGCGGTTCTTTGGCTTACACTCTACATCCGGTTTATATTCCTTTTACTTGCACTAGGCTTGCACGGTTTCACTTTAGCACGGTTTTGCGTTTGGACGACTTTTGTTTAAACCGTTTACGTACACTTTTCGTAGTTCTGTTTCAGTTTCATTCTATTTTCATTCTACTTTCATTTCACTTCTCCAATAGTAAGGTTGACGATAGTGTTAATTAACGCTTCTATATTTGGTACCGTTGGGTGAAACAGCGTTCGACGGAACCAGAAATCCGTGTTTTCCCTGATAACAAGACCCCAAAGTACTATATCAATTAAATTTATAAAGGAATACTTGAAGCTGCCATAGAGTGTCGACACATTGAATGGTGATTTGACATTCAAATGTATGGTAAGGATTTCTTCTCAGATCTCAATAATATGCAGTCAAGTCGTTTATATTTTATTACCTTCAACATTAAATGCCATAACGCGAATTTCGTTGTCGTAATTGATCGCAGATCTTACTGGTGAACGTTATCTATAGGAATTCAAGCCATGTACATAAAATTCACTGTTTGGGAGTATTAATTGTTTGGTGGGCTGTATCTTTGCTAGTGCGCTTATTAGCAATAATCTGCGGTATACGAACCTCTTATTCAAGCATTTATTCTTCCTTCGAATATGTTCGATATACCCACATCCAGGACCATTTGCTTTCTCTGACTGATTTAATAATCTACACACTCTCAGGCAAACACGAACACCCTCTCGGCAGAACATCGAAAAGATGATAGTTAGAAATAGCGAGAGAGATGGGATTACATAATTAACTGACTATTAATACCCCAATCTTCACTTTAGAGTAGACAGAAGCAAATGGTGATGAAATACCTTGATAAAAGTTAAATTGTACTGACCGGCCCAGTATTGAACTCACGATGTTAGAATCGTTAATCGAACTCCTTAGCCAGGCGTCTTCCCTGTTTCTAACCTAGAAGTCACCTAATGTGTTTATTATTATCTGTCAGCTATCACGGAACTTGTTAACAAACGATAAATACATGTTGAACAAGAGATAAGAACAATAAAAAGGTTACTGAATTAGTATTAATAAAATTTCATATCCTACATTTTACGGCGCTAAAGTTACCTATTTTTGTTGCATAACTATACAAAATGTTTTGTAAAATTAAATAGGATTAATCAATTATGTATAATTTTTTTTTTGTCGAGAACTCTTTAAGCTATTTATCAAACAACTTTACAAAATGATTATTTAATTTTATAATTCATATGTATTTGTTATGTGCATTAGAAACTTTATATGTTTTACGTACTGGTAATCTCACAGATTTCGTAGAAATGCTATTTCAGCCTGAAGGAGCTTCTTTTACAATTATTTCTATTTATAAAAATAATATATGTTTGTCAGTTATTATATTTTGGCAACTTGTATGTTTTGCGACTTCAATTAATTCATTTTAATTGTAATCATTTGTATAGAGGATTATTATTTTTTAAACGAGAATGAATTACATGAATTGTTTTCTCATTTATTAAACGTTAAAAAAATGCTAATCGGTAAATACAATTAGTCATAATCTACTATAATGATTTCTTTTCATTACACTGAAATAATTTTGTTGCATAATAATGACATTTTAGCCGTTTGAATAATATTAGAGACGTTATATAGTCGCAACAAGTTGCTGAGATTGCACAGTATCATTATGCAATCTATTTGAATTGAATTTGCTCCTTAGTAAGCTCCTTCTTGCGTAAAATGTTGCTACCTATATGTGGTAGAAAAACTATCAGATAAGCCAACGAATGATTCGTTTCTTGGGCCGTCGACAGTAGAAAAAATAAATGTCTCTCAAATTACATTCCGCCAGCGTAGATAAAAGATATGTACATACAGTTGAAAACATTAGATATTCGTGCTTGAAATTTCTATCTTCTTATCATGGGTTTGCTCTTTCATGACTTACAAAACCTGTCAATCAAACCAACTATTTCTTCAAGCACGATATATGTGCTAGAATCAGCAGACGAATATTCAAGAAATACTATACTTCTTTCATAAATTCGGAATGACAGATTGGATAATGTATTCCTAAATACACAACGCTTGAAGAACATATACGCAATCTTCAGGGTAGATGCTTTTGAACAAAGATTTGTTCCATCAACGCCGCATCCATTTGTGTACTGGATGGAACGCTGCCTAGCGTCTATACATTTGTAATTGAAGCAAGATTAAAGATTTCTTGTAATTTAATGCATTTTCTCTAACTAGGTCATTACCCATCCACACACCATGACATATTTAAGTATACAGAATATATATTTCTTAGCTATATAAATTTAACTGTATGACCTTTTATATCATTTTATGTTATGCGTTACTTTATATCATATTGCTCTAATTTCACATAGATTTGTATTGTTAAGTTTAAAGAGAATTATTTTAAAATTTATTTTTATTCAAATTTATTTTTTAACCTTCAAACATTAAAATTTTGATGCTGAATATTTATTTTGTAGTGTTTGCTTTTACCTTCAATTCATTTATGCTTTAATTAATCTTTCATGTCAATTTCAGCTTTTTAATTTTCAATTCTTAGATTGAAATCTTTTCTAACTTATCATCTTCTAATATCTTTAAATTTAAAGCTTCTCATTTTTTCCAGTTGTGTACTTATAATTTTTGTAATTTTAGTACAAGTCTTCAATTTATGTAATTTTAATACTTTTATTCAAATTTAAATTTTTGATTTACCATTATACGCAGTTATTTGTAGTACCGATTTTAAAATTATATTCTTAAATTTATTCTTGATTTATTCATTATCTTATTTTATTTATAAATAATCTTAATTTTAATTACAATCGTAAGCAACCTTCATCCATATATAAAGAGCTTCACTTCAAAATCTCAAATTGTAGTTGAACACTTATGCTGTAGTCAGTATCAAGAATTCTCGATCGACGCTTTTCGAAGACCAGATCCCTGTTAGTGTATGTTTTCATGCATGTGCGTTAACAAGAGCAGTAGAGCTCTTGTGTCTAGAAATGTAGGTGATTCCTCACACCCTAGTAACATTTAGTGACAGTTATAATTCTCCTTTTTGGTGAAACATTGTAGTCTCACGTTTATATTAATTCAATATTATATATATATATATATATATATATATATATATATATATCGTCAGTCATATTCGAAAGTATTTCCATGAAATTACATATAGTTTTAATCAGTATCAGATTACTTGTTTTGGATTTAAAGATCTTCAGTTATCCTTGCCAGTGAGAGGATGCACTGTGAACATTGTATTAAATTTTGTTACGTTACAAAATAATCCCATCTGATTATTTTATCTTGAAGGCTGATATTCCTTAAATGTTGAAGAGTATAAGAATTTAGTATTCTCGTTGAGAAAACATAATGGCACAACTTGATGTTAGAGCATGGTTAGTTCTCTTCATAGTTTTAACTGTTTTAAACGTTCGGCATTGGTTACAATAAAGGATTGCCTCGGTTTACACTAATATATTTTAATATATTTTAATATATTTTAATACACACCGTAATGTCGATGAATTAGTCAACAAGGAAATGCAAGCAGAAATCCTTCATTCACGTCTGAAAATAAAACATAGATGTTTATGCGTACTGTATAGTGAAAGCGTGAAAAGTAACTACTTGAAAAACCATCACACAAGGGGACTCTGTGATGGTAAAAGAAGTCATAGACAAAGATAGTTATAAGTCAAACCACAAAGGCAAGTAATGGACTTTCCATCTTCCCATTCTTCTCTCTTTCTCTCCGAAGGAAAATAAAAAAAAAACTTGGAAAGTCGATCGTAATTATGTTTAATTCTGATATTACTCTGAGATTTTTCTATCCTTATCTTGACCTCTTCCCTTATTTTTCCTATTACTAGAAGAAGAATAAATTTTAAGAAAGCGATCGCATTTAAATTTTAATTTTTTTAATAGCTATAAAGTAACTAATTCCATGTTCTCGACTTTTGTGCTGCTGAAGAGCCCGAAAAAAGTGTGCACTGCTACAATCCACAACAACTGGAATATCTAATAAATGAATTACATGGTAATATAGAAATAGTTGTTGTTTTCCTGATAGAAAATACATTTCTCAGCATAAAGAGGAAATATGAACCCTGAAGCGGTTCTCTCCCCTTAAATAGAACACTCACCCTCTCATTCGTCTCATAGTAATCACTCTCCCACCTCTCTCTTACTCCATAAGCAACTGTAAGCAGCATGTTCCAGTCAAATCGCGCTTATTCACATACTATCATAAACGAATGATTTTACATGCATAACAACCAAAGAACATGAATTGAACATGCATAGCAAGCAGAGAACCTGAACCTGAAGTCTAGGGTCTGTTATTTAAATATAATTCACAATAACATTGAAGTTCTCTATGGCAAAATATGCAAAGACAAAGTGACAAACATATAACTCTAAATGCAAATATACATATGTATATGTGCGTGTGCGCGTATGTACCTATGAGCCTATATGTGTCTTTTGTTGTAAGTAACGACAATATTACCTCACATACAATGAATTTTAGAATATACATTACATGTGGAATATACATTTCATGAAATAGTTATAGTTCGTGACTTAATTTTACTTTGATGTTAAAATTATGGAACTTTAGAGGAATCTCCACGTGCTTTAGATAATAGAAAAAGTATATAAATCTTAATTTCTAATTCAGCATTCTTTATCAACATGAAACAGACATGAACTCGGCGGAACTTCTGCTCAGAAAGTAAGAACAGACAAAGAGCTTAGCGGCATTTCGTCCGCACTTATTTTCTGAACGTATCTTTACGTACTTTCAGGGTTCGATAATATAAGTACCAGTCAAATATTGGGGGCCTGTGACAAAATTTTAAGCCATTATTTAATTTCATTCATGTTAACAACCAAATTCTTATTTCATTTTCACAAGGAGTCTATTATGGCTTTCATGGTGTTCATATGAATGGATTTAATAAAACTCAGGGTGATGTGAACCAACAAGGGATTCTTTACATGAAAAGTAAACTAGAGAAAGAACAACCGTATCCCATTCAAATCCCAACTCATCGGCCCAGAAAAACACAAATTGGATAATGTATATCTCGGTTGGAAATACATACAAGTCGAATTTAGCAGCCCCTTGATTATGTACAAGACTCTTCGATCAGGATCGACTGAGGTCTCGGAAACAATTTAACGGAGCGATTGATAATGAAATAATATTTCACTACAAAATTTAGATTTTAAGCCAAACCAAAAAAATGAGAAAAGAAAATCTATGTATAAAGAATGCAATCTCAATGTGAATATTTTTATACATCTCCCATTTATAATTAAGCTACAATAGTTGGAAGCTTGGGGTTTATCATTGCATTTCATAGTTCCGAAATGAACAAATCTATCCATGTAATACAGTGGGTTAATCTAGTCGAGATACATTACTTGATGGAGAAATCTAGAGTGATGTAGGTCAAAAATATAAGCGTCTTCCATCTCATGAAGGATATAAGGCTTTGTAATATTTATAGACTAAAAGGCGGCGATCTGGCATGATCATCAGCCATCCGGACCAAAAGCTGAGCGCTATTTCGTCCGTCTTTACATTTTTTCAAATGCCGCTGAGGTGGACTCTGCCTTTCATCCTTTTAGAGGTCGATGAAAAGGTACCAGTAGAGCACTGGGGTCGATGTAACCGACTTATCCCCACCCCACCGAAATTGTTGACTTAAACAAAATTTGAAACCGAAATTTATAGTTTGTATGGCGACAATCTGACAGAATCGTTTACCTGCCGAGTAAAATCCCCAGCGGCATTTCGTCCGTTTTTGTGCTCAGATTCAACCGAGGTAGACTGTATGTTTCATTTGTTTGAGGTCGATAAAATAAATACCATTTGAACACTGGATCAGTTGTAATCGATTTAATACTTAGCCCCAAATTGCTGGCCTTGTGCCAAAATTGGAACCCTATATTTGTAGACTGTAAAAATGAACAAATCAATTTTTAATCTTTAATTGAACGTGTATAAGAGAATCTCCATTGAGAAATAATGGTTTGGGGAGGAGTTGCACAACATTACAGTACTACGAAGAAGGATTCGGCAAAAATATATTTAATTGGTTATTAAATTTTGATGCAGCGTTTGACAAAAATAGGAAAGCTTGGTAAATCAATGTCGATTTGGCATAGGTGCACAACGCTTGTTAGCCTAAAAGATCAAAAACACTCTTTTAGTAACAAGAAATACATTGCTTATCCTGCTGGGGAAATACATGAATAGGGTAAAAACAAAGATTATTTCTTGTAAGCGTTCAATAGCACCGAAACGTGATGTTACACCCTCAAAGTGTTAAAGACACATTGGATAAGAGAGTTTATGAAGTAGAAAATGCTGATGTGATAAGAGACAGAATGTCTTTGATCAAAGTTGTGTTTACACATAGCTGAAACCAGGTTAAAAATGTGAATTCGACATGCTACAGACATTCTAACTGACATCCGAAAAATCCTCTTTCCCAGCTGATTCGCAAAGTAAATCCTTCCTCAACAAAAATATTTTTACTCCAGAAACATGTAGCATGCATGTTCCAGTTTATTTTATCTCTGTTACTATGGCTACTGCTCCTCTGAACCAGTTATTTGTATAACAATATGTCAATTCAACTCATCTGAAACACTTTTAATGTACCTCATGAAAATTCCAGTAACAATTACTTTCTGAAATCTTACATTCTCCGGCTTCTCAACCAAAGGAAATGCTCTCTGGCCAACAGTTTTCTATGTAAATTCATTTTAAATATTACAAGTAATGATAGATCTCATCACTCTTCTTTCCTGTTCTTCTTAACCATTAAAGAAATAATCTCAGGATTACCTGTGTGGTCAATATGAATAGCTTGCAGCGATATGGTCCTGGTTTTATTCCAGTTGAGAGGCACGTGGGACAAATGCTTATAACTTTACAATCTGATTGATTAATAGATTTTGAATGAAATTTAAAAGACAAAGATGAGTTTGTTAAACACAGATGCGCGCTCATACACATCCACAATCTGATTACGTTGAAATATGTATCTATGTATATGGGTATATATATATATGTGTGTGTGTGTGTGTTCGTGTGCACGTGTGTGTGTGTTTGTTAATGTATGTGTGTGTGTGTTCGTGTGTATATATATATATATATATATATATATATATATATATATATATATGTATGTATTTTTTTATATATGTCTGTATTGTCCTTGTTCCTAGCTTTGCAAGTAAGTGTGAACATACTTAGGCAGTGCTCTCTCGGATGAAAATCGGTGTTTGTCAAAAAGTGGGTCGCTGAAATAACATCTAAGTTTAAAAATCTAAGTCACAATCACCGACGCCAATGGACACTGACTTTGACTAAAACAAAACTAATAGTCAATATAGTCAAATAATGAGCATATTCTTTTCTACTCTAGCTGCAAGGCCGGAAATTTTGGGGGAGGGGACCAGCCGATTAGATCGACCGCAGTACGCAACTGGTACTTATTTTAATGACCTCGAAAGGATGAAAGGCAAACTCGGCCTCAGCAGAAGTTGAACTCAGAACATAAAAACAGACGAAAATTTCATTGTTTTATATTAGAAGTATTAAATTGAACATAGCAGTGAAAAATGTAGGGTGGTTTGAAATCCAACTAAAACTACATCATTCAAGTACATTGGGGAACGTGCACAATGTCAATAACATCCTAACTAAATTGAGTGTATCTTTCACTGTAAAGCATATATGAGGGGGTGCTGAAAAGTTTCTGGTTTTGGGCAAAGGAAAATATAGGAGGTTCAGTCAATTAATATTTTATTCAACATTTCGTCCGACTTTACGTTCTGAGTTCAAATTCTGCCGAGGTCGACTTTGACGTTCATCCTTTCGGGGTCGATAAATTAAGCACCAGATACGTACTGCGGTCAACCTAATCGACTAGCTCCCTCCCGCAAAACTTCGGGCCTTGTCCCTAGACTAGAAAATAATATTTTATTCAACATATTCCACTCTCAGATACACATATTTATTACATCAGTCCTTCAGTTTTCGTAAGTCCTGTAAAAGAACTCGGAAGTTTGGGCCTTCACCCAGGTGTTCCGCGACAATCTTAAAACCAGGAAATTTTCAGAACCTCCTTGTAGTTGTTACTGTCTAGTTGCAGCCTATATTTGAAGGTTTTGGTGTAATATTTGGAAAAACTGCAGAAAATAACAAATA
>NC_142937.1:2689307-2706807 GCF_046866305.1 Octopus bimaculoides | reverse complement strand
AATTTCAATGAGTATTACTTACTCGGATATAGTCCAACCCTTTTTCAGCTATTTTTAGCTCCATGCGATGTCTTTATTCCCGGATAGATTTCGGTGCAGTGTTTTATCACTCTCACGTGTTAAACGTCCCCGTTGTCTTATTATTATTATTATCATCATTATTATTATCATTATTATTATTATTATTATTATTATTATTATTATTATTATTATTATTATTATTATTATTTCTTTATGCAATCTTCAATCCCCCCTTTGTGTCATTTTGTGCCAAAATTTGAAACCAGTAGCATTGATGTTACATATTCCTTCATATAAGTGTCTGGCTTCGTACGTTAATGAATAGAGGCAGTATGTATTCGACTGTAGTTCACTTTGTCCAGGGCTCTTTGTATCCTGCTAATGGTATCATATATGATGTTTGAAGCACTTAGAAGGCAGCTACAAATTATCATGTGATAAATAAAAAAATAATTATCCATTTGATCACTATGAAATTATTCATTTCGGCTAATTCGTAATATAACTTGGGGTTTGACTCGCTCTTATAATTTTATGTATGATTCAAAGATTTTATTGCACTTGCTTAACTAATAATATAAAAATCACTGATTAAATATACCGAATGGCGCACTAAACATCAAGTGATTTGTGTTTTGGTGAACACGTCACTAAATATATTACTAATAACGTTACAGCAGATTTTATAGACCATTGTCTCGATGTAGTACTCCCTATCACCGTCCTCCTCTCACATTCTCTTCCAAATTTTAATTTATTGTTCTATTAATGTTTTGTTAAGTATTGGCCACGATGTATTTTATTTCAGTATTGCATGATACTGTCTTTCTATCAGATGTCCATGCTCCTCAAATGTACAATGTTATATAACTCACTATTGCAGTACGTGTGTGTTTGTGTATATATATATATATATATATATATATATATATGTGTGTGTGTGTGTGTGCGTGTGTGTGTGTGCGTGTGTGTGTGTGTGTGTTTGAAAAATATATATGTATATATATATATATATATATCTTTCTTTCCTTTAATATTATGTCGGTTTTAGACAAAAGCCGGGGCGATGCTGGAGCACCACCGTTTAGCGTGTTTCGTTTACGTAATCCTTTCTACACTGGTTTAGGTGAAGGTGGGATTTGTAAGGACCCGCGCTTCTTTTACCCTCCTTCTGCAATCTAGGTCCATCTGATATTTCAGATAAAATTTTATCCGGACGTTCTTTCAAGACTTCCGCATCTGCATCTTGCAAATCTCTGAGGTTGTTTGGCAGATTGTTGAATAGTTGTGGACCGCTAAAACCCAAGCTGTGGCAGTACTAGGTCCTTGTACATGATGGAGATAACGGGATCTTAAGTATTATGAAATGCCGTCCATTTCGGTGCTTGATTCTTAAGTTGAGAGCTAGATCTTCCAGATTCCTCTATATGTAATTTCATGTCTTTCCTGCCTATACATCTTCTCGGGAGTATAGCCTCAGTTCGTTTAGCCACTCCCAATAGCTCATCTGTCACAGCGAAACAATCTTCTTTGCGTAGTGGCGGTTGATGGTCTCAAGTTCCACCACCATCTTAACGCAACCAGTGATCACAATTGCGAAGAGTAACCCGGAAAACTGAGAACGAAAGTTCTCCATAAGACTAGCATGGTATCATTTTTCGGTTCTGAATGATCTCAGAATCTGTCCAATTACTCGCCTGCAGAGTGTTGCCATGTTGAACATATTCGCATGGAATGTTGCATCATTACCCATGTGGTTTCCCACGTTGTGCAACAACTCTGACTTTAGGAGTACACTAACCCCTGATCCTGTATGTTGAGGACCGAGAGTGGGGTGCTTGAAATTTTCAAGCACTAGACTACATGTTGTTTTCATCATCCTACTTGTTTATTTGAATGTTTCCGAGTGGAGACGGGAAGAATCTTGGAATGGGTTATGTAGCAATTCGCTTGTCGTCCTAGGGTCACCAGTTGTGGTTGTAGCTTTAATTCAGTTTTATTGCTTTTTGTTTTACTGATTTAATTCACTGAGCGTAATAGCTGAAGTGTTCTCAATGGAAAATATATTTGAGTAGTCGGAAAATATTTTATTTGCATCGTATACAGAAAAATATGAATACCGCTAAGAGAACTATTCTTGAGCAAACGAACTGTAGTTAGAATAAAGTACTGGTCCATGTTTATTCTTGCGTATGCTGTCGGGTTCAGTTACATACAGCATTGCAACAGTTAGGTTCTCTAGATATAATATACGGTGCGGGTCTAGGCACGTTTGTCTAAAACAATTCATCTAAAATACAATTCATCTAAATGTAATTTGTCTAAAACATTGTCTAAAACAGTATTAATCTAGAAACAATTTGTCTAAAAAATTAAATCTGACTAAAAAATAAAAATTGTTTGTTTTTGATGAATTCGTATTTTTAATTCAAAATTTATAATTCTTTGGGTTTATAACTAGCTGTTAACTATTTATAAAAACATTAGTAGTATTATAGTGGAGGCGCAATGGCCCAGTGGTTAGGGCAGCGGACTCGCGGTCATAGGATCGTGGTTTCGATTCCCAGAGCGGGCGTTGTGAGTGTTTATTGAGCGAAAACACGTAAAGCTCCACGAGGCTCCGGCAGGGGATGGTGGCGAACACTGCTGTACTCTTCCACCACAACTTTCACTCTTACTTCCTGTTTCTGTTGTGCCTGTAATTCAAAGGGTCAGCCTTGTCACACTGTGTCACGCTAAATATCCCCGAGAACTACGTTAGGAGTACACGTATCTGTGGAGTGCTCAGCCACTTGCACGTTAATATCACGAGCAGGCTGTTCCGTTGATTGGATCAACTGGAACCCTCGACGTCGTAAGCGACGGAGTGCCAACAACAACAACTGTAGTATTGTAATTCAAAATGCATAAAAAAACAAAAGACAGCATTCACTGAAAGGATTTATTAAGTTTTAAAAGGAAAGGCTGTGTACTATGCCACGATCGTAATCAATAAGATTTTGTGGATCAAAATTTTGAACAAGACATTTTATTCGTTTTGCTGTATCTCGATAGCGCTTCTTTGGAGGTTCTGCTTCCGTTCTAGCAATAGACTGCTCAATTCAAAGCTCGCTTAGACGTTGTTCTTTTCTTAAAAAGTTGATTAATTTCCAGATGTTTGGGTGATGAGACCCAACTTGGGTTTCGAATGCTCGATGCCATCCTTCAAGAGAGTTATTTATTCTTTGCAAATCATCAAGAACTCTTAAATACATATTCCACATATTTAGTGGGAAGAAGGAGATGAGCGGCGCGCGTTCCGTCTCTTGAGCCTTCGAATCCACGTATCCTCGAAATAATGAATGATTTCAAGGAACGTTTTGTTATCACATAATAACTCAACTGTTCTTGTTACTGTGCCTACTGGGACAAATGCTAATGCTGGCAGCATCCTTATCACTAGGCTCTGTTTCGCATTTTCGTTTTAAACCATTACTTTGAATTACGCGAAAGATACATTGGCTGAAGTGGTAAAAGCAACCGTTCTGTTCTGCACTAAGAAATTCTTTCAAAACCGCTTTCATCGTCACTTTCTCAAAATAGATCTTTATTTCCAATATCCCACATGATGGTTCAAGTCTCTTTATCCCGCGCAAAAACGTTATATATGCTTCTTCTGTTTTGTCCGGCAATAACGCAAACACGAGCAGTATCTAAGCTTTCTCTTTCAATCGGTGTATGATATATAACTGGTGACATAACAAAGGGACTCTTTTAAATCTGCCGTTTGCATACCAGTGAATGCTTAGTGATAAACACTGCAAATTAAGTCTTGTCGCAAATATCACAATACGCTTTTCAACTGGTCCTGAGTCGTAAAGCATAAATTGATCACGTTTAAAACATTTAGTAAGTTCAGGTGGGAAAATTATTTCACTGCAAATTGATGGTAGGGCCGGTTCATTAAGGGTTTGTTGCCTTATAGATCTTATTGTTCTCTTAATACTTTGCAATTTTGGTAGTTTGGAGGCAACAGCTTAATCGCAATCATCGAGAACACTAGATGCAACTGAATGATGTTCATCTTGCGTTGACATAGCCAGTTGAGGTATTTTTGAAACAGCTTCTTTTGCTACAATTTCAGCGGCATCTAACCTAACGTATGATTATGGTCGTTGGAACATATTAAAATTTCATCCTTTACAATAATTATGCCAGCACAGCATTTTGTTTTGGGATATTTTTGGCACTTCCAATAAACACGTTTGCCATTTTCACCATTCCTATATTATGTATGTCTATTATCAACCAATTTTGTTTTTACTCTGATTCAGTAAATTCAGTAGACATCTTTGGCTATGGGTCTTTTCACTGTGAATAATTCCACTCAATCTTTTAATTTTTTTTTTAGAAAACTAGTTTTTCTAGTAAACAACTAGTTTTATTCCATATTATCGCAAACAACTATTTATACTAAATAGCATGAGTAAACAACTATTCCTTTCCACTTCCTACGAATTCATAAAAAAAGAAACAATCTTTATTTTTCAGTCAAATTGTATTTTAGACAAATTGTTTCAGGATTAATACCGTTTTAGACAAATTGTTTTAGACAAATTGTTTTAGACAAATTACATTTAGATCAATTGTATTTTAGGCGAATTGCTTTAGACAAACTCATCGGATACAATAATATCCATAGTGTAATTGTGGATTGACGTAGCGTATTTATTTCAGTGGTTTATTACTATTTAAATGGATGCTTTGTTTCTAATGTCCAATGTTCTTGAAATGTTTCATTTATATTCTGTATTACTTGCAGCGATGTTATTAGCACCTGGTGATTCCATGAGCATAATGTGATATGATATTATGATTCTGCAAATGTGGAAGATCAATTTGTATGACCTTCATATGGTTACTAATTTCACCTAGTAATTGTGTAAACAACTTTTTAAATATTGAGAAGACGAATGCGGCTTCAATGGTGTCAATATGCTTGTTAGATATAGCAGCCAGATTTAATTGAAAACAAAGAAATTCATTAGAGCTTGTAGTCTTGTATATATGCATATATATATATATATATGGTTAGGGTGTCAGCATCATGATCGTTTGATTGTGATTTCGATTCCTGGACCGGGTGACGCTTTGTGTTCTTGAGTAAAACACTTCATTTCAGGTTACTCCAGTCTACTCAGATCCATGAGCCTGGCTAGGCTTTAAAAGGGCGCATTTATTATATATATATATATATATATATATATATATATATATATATATATATATATATATATATAGATTCAAGGCTTGAATATGGTACTTATGCGAAGGCACCCGAATTTCACATCCCAAAAGGATGGGTGATTAAAATCAAATAATAAGCAACACGGATTTCATATATATCTCCGTTCTTCCATTCTCCGAACTTTCCATCTTTCCGACGAAGGGCTACGCCCGAAACGTCATACACTCTCTCTTTCCTTTCCTGAGCGTCCAATAATACTATCCATATCACGTCCTCACTTTGTTGTTTTTTTGTTTTTTTGTTATTGTTTTTTGAACTATATATATATATATATATATATATATATATGCGAATAAAAATAAATACAAAAAAGGTGGGGTTTTTTGTATGATTGTGTATAGAGGAATATATTATTTTGCTTAAAAGAGTTCCAACACTGTCTGTTTTTTATGTTTTATGTATATTCCTGCAGAACTAATGTGGGGTATAGAATATGGAATATACAATATATAATATGATATACAATATACAATATAAAATAAAATAACATAAAAATGGATGGCACCATGAAAGAAAGTATTGAATGTAGATGAAATATTGAGTGTTCAATATAAAGGATCAAATATATAAATATATAAATATAAATATATATATATAAAGGCGACTCGAGTTTCAGGGCTATTTCCCTTTGTCATGGCCGGTATGACAGACTTTAACAGACTGTAATAAGTTGGCTGGTTTTCTGTCTTTTATACCAATTCCTTTGGACGGCAGCAGTAGGTGTTTGGCTATTTTTAGAATTGATGATATTTTAATGTCTTGTTTTGTGTGGGTTGTAGGGATAAGATTTTTAAACCCCAGTAGGTGTTTGGCTGTTCTTAGAAATGATGCCAAATCTATTTATAGAAATGATGATATCTGAGAGATTTTTTGTGTTTTGGTTACAGGGATAAGATTTTAAAACCCCAAGTAAGATGGATTTAATCATTGTTTGTTAAGAGTGGGTTTGAATTTCTTAATAAAGTCCTTTTCTTTGCATTTTCTTTCAATTTCATTCCGGTTATAAAGTTTATGGAATGGAAATATAATAAAAGTTTGATGACCACATGCTGCTAGATGGTTACTCAGTGGTATTTGGCGGACTTCTGGGTTTTTAATCTGTTGTCGATGTACCCGTGAGCGTTCCGATAGTGCATTACCTGTCTGGCCAACGTACAATTCTTCACAATTAGGGCATTTGATGCAGTAGATTAGATTTCTACTTTTGCAGTTCATGTTCGCATTGGTGAATATTTTCCCTGTTTTTGTGTTCATATATGGGCCGGTATGGATTGATCGGCATGTGCCGCATCGGCTATCATTGCATTTGGATACAGTGAATGTTTGATCCCCCTAAAACAAAATACCAAAATTAGGCCGAACATTAACAAATCAGAGATATCTGCACTTAAACGCATACAAAACGATGAAACAATAATAATTAAACAAGCAGATAAAGGGGGTGCAATCGTCATCATGGATGTGGAATACTACAAGGATTTAGTTGAGGAACAACTAAATGACACAACCTTCTATTGTGAAATACCCTCGAACATAGACCACCACATCATGAAGAAGATCAACCACTTAGTTTCTAAACACTACAACTCACTCACTGACAATGAAAGAGACTACATCACCAACTTCGAACCAAAACCCAGTAACTTTTACGGCTTACCCAAAATACATAAGTCAGAAGATATTCAACAGGGAGTAAAGGAACAAGGAAGTGAATACATAAAAGTGCTACATCCAAAAGATTTAAAACTTAGACCAATTATAGCTGGCCCAGTATGCCCTACTCACCGTCTAAGCAATTTCATCGACATTCTTTTGAAGCCACTTTGTACATACATACCCAGTTTCATTCGGGATGACATCGACTTTTTATCCCATCTTCCCAAAACCAATGAAACAAATTCAATCCTACTGAGCTTCGATGTAGTAAGCCTATACACAAATACCCCACATGATTTAGGAATAAAGGCGGTTGAATACTGGGTAAACAAACACAGAGAAGCAATTCCCAACAGGTACACGGTGACATTTATACTAGAATCAGTGAGACTTATCCTGGAAAATAATACGTTCTTCTTCAATGGTAAGAACTCTATCCAAATTAAAGGCACGGCTATGGGGACGAGGTTTGCCCCCGTTTATGCGAATTCGGTGATGGGTTACTTGGAACAAAAACTCTACCAGGAAATAGAGGAGAGGTATAACACCGAATTTAGGAAGCTTATAGAAAAAGCATGGAAGAGATACCTGGACGATTGCTTCATAATCTAGACCAAACCTCAAAGCATTGTGGAAGAATTTAACACCCTCCTGAACAACCTACACCCATCCATCCAATTCACAAAGGAGATGAACAGTAGCAAATTACCATTTCTAGATATAATGGTAATTAAAAAGAACACCGCCATTACCACAGATATATATTACAAACACACAGACACACACCAATACTTGAACTTTAAATCGTGCCATCCACCCCATACAAAACGCAACATACCATACTGCCTAGCCAGGAGAATATGTACTATTGTAGAGGATATAGAGACCAGAAATCAACGCCTGATGGAACTGAAATAATTTCTGGTGAAGCAAAAATACCCATCACGACTCATAGAAAATGGTATTCAGCGGGCTTCGAAAATACCCATACAACAACTGAGGACACCGCAAAGAAAAGACAAACAGGAAAAGATCATTCCATTTATAGTGACACAAAATCCATGCCACCAGAACATCTTTAATATCGCCAAAGCGAACTTACCGATCCTTGCACAAAGTAAGGAATTGAGAAATATCTTACAGATCAAAATATAACTCTGAGTAAGAGACAACCTAAAAACTTGAAAAAACTATTAACAAAGGCAAGGTTTGACCTCAGCAACAAAAATCAAACATTCACTGTATCCAAATGCAATGATAGCCGATGCGACACATGCCGATCAATCCATACCGGCCCATATATGAACACAAAAACAGGGAAAATATTCACCAATGCGAACATGAACTGCAAAAGTAGAAATCTAATCTATTGCATCAAATGCCCTAATTGTGAAGAATTGTACGTTGGCCAGACAGGTAATGCACTATCGGAACGCTCACGGGTACATCGACAACAGATTAAAAACCCAGAAGTCCGCCAAATACCACTGAGTAACCATCTAGCAACATGTGGTCATCAAACTTTTATTATATTTCCATTCCATAAACTTTATAACCGGAATGAAATTGAAAGAAAATGCAAAGAAAAGGACTTTATTAAGAAATTCAAACCCACTCTTAACAAACAATGATTAAATCCATCTTACTTGGGGTTTAAAAATCTTATCCCTACAACCCACACAAAACAAGAAATTAAAATATCATCATTTCTAAAAATAGATTTAACATCAATTCTAAAAATAGCCAAACACCTACTGCTGCCGTCCAAAGGATTTGGTATAAAAGACAGAAAACCAGCCAACTTATTACAGTCTGTTAAAGTCTGTCATACCGGCCATGACGAAGGGAAATAGCCCTGAAACTCGAGTCGCCTTTATATATATATATTTATATTTATATATTTATATATTTGATCCTTTATATTGAACACTCAATATTTCATCTACATTCAATACTTTCTTTCATGGTGCCATCCATGTTTATGTTATTTTATTTTATATTGTATATTGTATATCATATTATATATTGTATATTCCATATTCTATACCCCACATTAGTTCTGCAGGAATATAAATAAAACATAATAAACAGACAGTGTTGGAACTCTTTTAAGCAAAATAATATATATATATATATATATATATATATATATATATATATATATATATATATATATATATATATATATATATTGGACAGCAATAAATTATTAACTACTTTCTAACAATTTGAAGTGGCCTGCCAAATTTTCTAAAAGCAAACTGCAAACTAAATAGGACACCTTTACTCTGATAATCGACTTGTCTGAAACGGTAACCATATCTCCCTCAAAACATGCATTATACTCTTAAAAAGAAAGTTCATGTTACTCATATTAGGCAATAATTACATTGATATATTTTGCACAAAAGAAAGTAATGTTTGCCCCGCGTTCAAAGTTTTTAATTACGTGCATTCTTCTTCACAGTTATCCTCAAATCAATAAGCAGAAGCAGCAACGACAGCTTTATAGAATTACCATTATCACATTAAATACATACTATACTTGCCTCATAGTAATTATTTATCTCCAACTGTGTTGCTCCAGTTGTTGTTAGACTATATGGTGCAATCTTAATGTGCGCCATTATGTGGTATGCAAATTACTGATATACAAAGAGTATTTAATTCTCATACTAAAGACTACTATGAACAACACTTGAAGCTTTTAACCATCACTGGTTTAGTAAATTATATATTCATTACACTTACTCTATACATGAGATAGTTGTAAGGCACTGCCGTGTTCATTAGGCATCCTCATCATGGACACATCCACAGAAGGACACTTTCTAGCATAATAGTCTCCATAAGCAATCGAATACCCTATACTTAAACCGACTGTAAATTTGTATTTGTAACTACAGTTGATACTCTTATCACTAATTCCGATAGACTGATTTGAATAGTAGACACATTTTCGACTCTTAGCTCTGTTACATAAATTATGGACGAGCCAGTAGTATATATTTCTAGTAATAAACATTACTTTGGATGATATCTAAAGATTTTAGTCGTCAGTGCATTTGGAAATTAATTAAATATATTAAATTTACTATTATTTACGAGATATTTCTTCATTATTATTGTTGTTGTGGATCTTCTCATCTGTCTTCTTCTTCTTCTTCTTCTTCTTCTTCTTCTTCTTCTTCGTCTTCTTCTTCTTCTTCTTCTTCTTCTTCTTTTTCTTCTTCTTCTTCTTCTTCTTCTTCTTCTTCTTCTTCTTCTTCTTCTTCTTCTTCTTCTTCTTCTTCTACCCTCCTGCTGTTGCTGCTGCTGCTGCTGTTGATGATAACAAAAATAATGAATACTGAATATATTTACTCCTCTCAAATACAACGAGGCTATATTCTAGTATTTCAACTTCATTAACTACTTTTCTGTAGAACAGCTTATCCATACAAGGAATAATATTGTTTTTTCCATATTTGTTTATCATTTTGCTGAACTTTTGCCGTTTTGGCGTTTCTGTATCACGCCATTATCGTTTTTTGTTAAATATATTTTCTTTTGCTGGTTCCATAATATTGCGTATGAATACCACTTGCTTTTAGCTTTCGGCTACACAAATATAATTTTGCTTGAAATATTACGCATATTCTGCAACAATTTTTAATTGCGTGCTGCATATGGAGAGCAAGTCAATGCAGTAACACATGTTGCACGCAAGTCTTAACTGGACAAATCACACCAATGTGCTGATGTCCCGATCTGAAAATTTACAGCCTGAACTATATTCGTCAACTAAAATTGTCATTGGTTTCTATATAGCTGATTAGATTCCTTCTATGATTTGCATCATGGTAGTATAATGTTTTCCTGTCGCTATTTTCAATTGCATGCAATACGTCATTTCACTGTATCTATTACATTATGTCCTTTCATTGTTTTTATTATATTGAAAAGTATAAATTAAGTTCATAAATATAGGCGGGTGTGTGTCTGTGTATGTGTGTGTGTGCGTTCGTGCGTGTAATCAATGTGGAAATAAGAGCAAAAATACAATGTGACTGAAATAAGTAAAAACTGCTCCATTATACCTAACCACAAGCTAAGGTAAGAAAAACACTAAATGTATCAATATAGGAGCTAGTAAATTTGAGAGTGGAAGACGTTTGAGATGCCGAATACAAGTGAAGGGCAAAATAAAGCACAACAATAATTGTTTGAAAATCATTTTCTTAAAACAGTAAGAAAATAGCAAAATGATATAGAGAGGTCAGAGATTAAAATGAAACCGAACGAAAGAATTTCCCAGGACATCATGCAATGAATTAAGAAATATAAATGCATACAATATATTTGAGGCTGTATCTTAATGTTAACAAATGTACAGAAACTATATACTTGGGGAATAAAAATTATTACAGGATACTACTGAGACGGATATTGAGACTAGCAGTCGGGTGTATATATATATGTATATGTACAAACACACAAACGCACATATACACACACATGCATATACATATTTTTACTGATATATATATATATATATATGGACACACACACACACACACATATACATATGGTGTATAGATACGTGTGTGTGAGTTACTGTGTGCACGCATGTGGGTGTATTTATGTGCGTGCGGGTATCTATTCTTTATGTGCATGTATTAGTGCCAGGAAATAATTATGTACATTTGCAAATCTGTGTAACGAATGAAAATAGTCACATGTATAGAAAGACACACATGCATGTAATTTAACAGACACCAATGTTCAACCACTATATATATATGACTCGTTCTTCCTGTCTCTGTCGTACCTGTATTTCAAAGGGCCAGCCATGTCACACTACATTAAGGGTACACGTGTCTGTAGAGCGCTCAGCCACTTGCACGTTCATTTCACGACCAGTCTGTCCCGTTGACCAGATCAGCTGGAACCATCGTCGTGGTAACGGACTGAATGCCACGTGTTGTATATATATATATATATATAGTTTATTTAAAGCAGCAGAAATATAACAAAAGCTTTTACTCAGAGTTTCACGTTCCCAATCGTCGGACACTTTTGTTAAAATAGAACAGAAATAACGATCTATACTATTTTAACAAAACTGTCCGACAAACGGGAACGTGAAACTCTGAGTAACAGCTTTTGTTATATTTTTGCTGCTTTTAAATAAAGCATATTACTTTGCCTCTCGTATCTGAGTACCCATTTTTCCACCTTCTTTCACATTTATGTGCTTACTCCGGTGTATATATATATATATATATATATATATATATATATATATAGATATATATATATATGTATATATATATATATATATATATATATATATATATATATATATATATATATATATATATATATATATGTATATATATATATATATATATATATATATATATATATATATATATATATATATATATATATATATATATATGTATATGTATATGTATATATATATATATATATATATATATATATATATATATATATATATATATATATATATATATATATATATATATATATATATATATAAATATATATATAAACTATATACGCATTTATATATACAATTATAAATTCCTATATGCGTATATATAAAAGTATTGTGATAGATATCTATGAATAGAACTCTGAAGGAAGGCAGTTTCCACACGCGTACATACATGTCTGTGTATATGTGAACGCTCGTCTGTGCATATGTGCGCATGTGCGTATGTTTGTGCCTGTGTGCGCATGTGTGTATCTCTGTGCCTGTGTTTGTGTGTATATATCTGTGTGTGTGTGTGTGTGTGTGTGTGTGTGTGTGTGTGTGTGTGTGTGTGTGTGTGTGTGTGTGCGTGCGTCTTGTCTATATTCTCACTTTCGTATTCAATTCTTCAGACTTTGAATGAAATAAATTTGTAATGCATTGTAAAAGTAAGAAATTTTAAAAAAAGAATTCGTTTTCTTAGTTGAATTTTGAAGTCATGAACTTTATGAAATATGCTGTGAACTATTTTGCATTACAATTCATGAATAATTGCAGTAGACAGTATGTTGCTGCAATTAGGAAATTGAAAATAACCGGCTTGTAACAATAGCTTTCTGATTTTCCGATATGACTCTACGTTTCGATGCCTCTATGAATGTACTTATATAATATCCTTGCACGTCTATTTCGCTTTACGTACGTAAATGTGTTTGTATGTATCAATGCATGAGCGTTTACATGAAGGCATGTGGTTATCTAACTTCTGTATGTGTGTATTTTGTTTGTGTGCCTGTTTGTGGTAGCCTGTGTGTGATTATCTCTCCCTCTCTCCCCCTCTCCCTCTCTATTTTGATATATATATACATATATACAGTCTTCCTCTCCACTCCTCCCTCTCCTCATCATTATCATCAACTTCATCACATCATCATCGTCATCATTCAACATTCATCGTCCATGCCGCTTGACAGGAGCTGGTAAGCTGGAAAGTTGAACCAGGCTTCATCTCTCCGGCGTGACACCTACTACTAAATTGCCCAACCTACTACAACAGCATTGGAGACGGACGCTAAATGATAAACTCTTTGTCTCTCTGTTTGTCTGTTTTCTATTCTTTCTCAAATGGCTCGACCAAATCAAATTTTACAAGGGAATAGTATTAGACTCCACCAGTGTCAACATGCAATTTTTATCTTCATTTGGATTAAAACAATATAACATATTATCTAAATAATCTTTCCATAGTGAACTATAGTTAAGGACATTTTATACCACCACCACCACGATGACGTCAGATTTTGTATATGAATTTGTATGTGTCTGTGAGTGTGTGCGTTTGCGCGTTCGTTACATACTTTAGGCCTCAGAGAATTGTTTACAATAATAAAAAATATATCATAGAAATGTATTACGTAATGATTATCGAATCATGATATCCATACACATATATATACATGTGTGTATGCGTGTGTGCATGTGTGTTTATGTATGTATGCATGCATGCACGTTTGTATATATGTACATGTGTGTATATTTATGTGTGCTTCATGCACACATATGTTAATATGCATTTACATTCACGGAGTTTGTGCGTTGCGGCTACTTCAGAGTCCAGTGTTTCTGCTTTCAAAGATTTTTTTAATTATGACCTCTAAATTTAGAATGAGTTCAAAAATCCATCCTTAAGCAACTGGGATAAATTCTAAGAATTCATGAACATATTTCTCCCAGTATACGACTATTTATCAGCATTATAGCCAATGTAAAAGTATGTACCTTTTATTGGTTATGTTTCATTTGTTTCCGTCATTAGACTATGGCCATGATGGGGCAACGCTTTGATGAAGTTTTTTAGTCGAACGAATCGACGGCAAGAGCTTTGTTGTCTTTTGTCCGAACGCTAAGTTATGAGAACGTAACCACACCAGCACCGGTTGTAAAGCGATGATAGTGGACACATATATGCTCAATCATACACACACACACGCGCGCATGTACACTCGCACGCACACTGACGGCCTGACGTCTGTCTAAGAAGAAGCTGCCACACATAGCTCTTACAGCACTATGATTGAGTGTTGAAACAACTGCTTCACCATTCAGATGTCAGTGTGATATAGCTTCACTTTGCAAAGGCATTTTATAGGGTAGATCACAGTCTACCGTGTCATAAGCTGCGAGGCTATGGCATTCCTCCTAAACTGGAAGAGTGGCTGCATGACTTTGTTAAGGACATAATTTCGGCAGTTGCAGCCAATGGTGCCCTTATGTTGACCCTGTGGAGGACCTTTGTCCTCAGTCGCATGGACTACTCTCAAATATAATCACTATATAGTGCCAAACTAACCGCGGATCTTCAAGCAGTCCAACATCACGACGCGAAAAAGATTGAAACAGTGCAGCAGATGAGCTACTGGGAGAGGCTGAAAAAACTATGACTTTACTCCCTGGATCGAAGTCGCAACGGATGTGTAATAATCTGCATATGGAAAACTCTAGAAGGGATAATACCTAATTTCGGCATCGAATGTTATAGAAATGGCAGACTTGGACGCCTTTGTATTGTACCAATGGTACTATCCACTCCATGTAAACGCAGAAACGGGTACTGCAATAATCAACTTTCAAAGGCCCTCAGCTCTCCAATGCCCTGCTACAGAAATCAAGTAATCTATATAATGTGGACGCAGATGTCTTCAAAAAGGAAGTAGAATTTTCCTCTCTACAATACATAATAAACCGACGGCCCAGCATGAGGTACAAATGAGGGCAGCAGAATCAAACTCCCTCATACGTCAAACGGAACAAGAACAGAGACAAAGGTACATACAAGAATCGTGATGTGACCCCCCCCCCCCACCACCACCACAACAACATGAGGAAATCGGCCGAAGGATAATCATAAATAACGCAATAAAACCACGATGGTGCTCCAGCGTGACCCCAACCGGATGGTTGAAAGGAATAAAAGAATACACGCACGCACTCAAAACAGGCTTCTTGAAATCTCCGTCTATCGAATCCATTTACAAGGCTAATGTTAGGTCGAAGCTATAGTAAAAGACACCAAAGATGCCACACTGTGGGACTGAATCCGGGACCATGTGGTTGGGAAGCAAGGTTCTTACCGCATAGCCACGATATGAATAATTGCAAAAACTTATTTTGATATCCTGAATGCCTTTCATACCTACGTTTTGAGTACTTACGTAAGATAACCATTACGCGCTTGATATCCTCGTCAGTACACATTTCAGATATAAAGGTATATAAATATTGGCCTTATATGTACTCATTGCCGGATAGTCTTTGAAAATCCACCATAATGCAAAGAGGTACAAAGAAAATGTAATAGAGAGGAAAATGTTAAATAGAGAAATAGAAGGACATATACAATTGTGAGGAAGGATAATATAAATAAATGAATTAAATAGGTAAATAAATAATTAAGCATGCAAAAATACCTCTGTCGAATTTAAAAACTAGAAACAGGAAGGAAAACAAAATAAAAGAATGAAGATACAAAGAAATAACTGGAGAAAACGGACAGCAGAGGTAGATGCAAATTATAATCGGAGAGAAGCCTATAATTTGGAACAGAGTGCATCAAATCGAAAGTCTTATCAGTACATAAATTTTTCAGAAAGAAATGGACATTTCCATTGGAATGTAATAATTTTCAGATTGTTGTACTGCCATTACTTGCTAGCATGTGTAAGGACAGATGTAATTATGTACGCATATAGATCCGCGCACACACAGGCACTCAGAAACACACAACCCCAAGATACGTAACGCTTTGACGCACAAACACACACACATATATTTATATACATGCACATATAATAAGAAACACATGAAGGCCTACATATACACACTTGCATATAGACATATAGGGAAACGTGACCAACGCACAGATACATAAACATACGATAACATTCCCATATGTCTACCCATGCAAATCTGGTTGAATAATACGTGTGTATAAGGAGGTGGGTGTGAAGGGAAGAATCAAAATCCGAAGCCGAATAACGAAGGCTAATATGTAGAAGAAACTGGTTTGTGAATAAATACTTACAAATTAATTATTGATAAGAAGAATTACTATAAGATGTTATTAAACGGAATAACACGAAATAAATAAAGTAACATAATATATGGTGGAGGATAGAGATGTAATATAAAAAAGGGTAAAAGCGAAAATGAATGTTATTGAATGATACTAACTGAAAATTTGAGAAATATGAATTAGAGAATAATATGTAATTAGGATATAATTAGAATACATTAAGGAGATATTCAAATCAGTGCTTATTCAAAGTTCTTTTTCGTGAGGTAGTCATTCCGTATACGGGTCTGACCAAGTCGGTAAACTGGCACAATCGGTCAAAATGCGTATCTGTCTTTAGCTTCAGTATTCAAATTCGCCGAGGTCGACTTTTTCTGTCATCCTTAAGGGAACGATAAAGTAAGTGCCAATTGGCCACCAGGACAAATGTAATCAACTAACGGGTTCCCCCGAATTTAATGACCTTGTGCCAAAATTTTAAACCAATATGTAGGTCTGAGAAAATGGGAAAACGTATTATTTGTTAAGGAAATATAGTGTCAGTGAAAATATCAGTGAATGGCTCTATGTACTGGCGGGGCCTTGAAAACGAAAGAGTCTTAATACTTCTGGGAGACAAAGTAAATCGGCGCTGTTAATGTAACTGACTAGAAGCAAAAGGGATTAAATGCTGATGGTATTGTGAGAGGAAGAATACAATAACCAGAAGCGATTTCCAAATCTTAAAGAATAAATATAGCCATAAATATAATACGTTACATATAACATATTAATTATGAAATATAACGTTGGCAGAATCTTGCAATTTATACTTAATAGATTATGAGACTTAACTTACTATGGATGCTAGGTGTATGCAAATGTGTATAAATTTGTAATAAAAAGAGAAGGATATAAATAAGGTACAAATAAAAATCGTACTTCTATCCGAAAATATATTTATTTTGTAGTTACTAATATCTGCTATATTATTATGGCTTTATTT